>NC_091339.1:1997599-2025099 GCF_038502225.1 Cherax quadricarinatus
TGTGTGTGTGTGTTTGTCGTGGTTTTTGTGTGCGTGTCGTGGTTTGTGTGTGTGTGTCGTGGTTATTGTGTGTGTCGTGGTTATTGTGTGTGTGTCGTGGTTGTGTGTGTTTTGGTTGTTGTGTGTGTGTTTGTGTGTCGGGGTTATTGTGTGTGTGGGTCGTGGTTTTGTGTGTGTGTGTGTCGTGGTTTTTTTTTGTGTGTGTGTCGTGGTTTTTTTTGTGTGTCGTAGTTATTGTGTGTCGTGGTTATTGTGTGTGTGTCGTGGTTGTGTGTGTGTTGTGGTTATTGTGTGTCGTGGTTATTGTGTGTGTCGTGGTTCTTGTGTGTGTGTCGTGGTTGTGTGTGTGTTGTGGTTATTGTGTGATGTGGTTGTTGTGTGTGTATGTTGTGTGTGTCGCGGTTATTGTGTACTCACCTAATTCACCTTTGTGTCGAAGTTATTGAGTGTTTTCACCTAATTGTGGTTGCAGAGGCCTCGTCATAGCTCCTGGCCCTACCTTCACTGGTCTCTACTAGGTCCACTTTCCCTGCTTCATGAAGTTTATCATACCTCTTCTTAAAGCTGTGTATGGCTCCTGCCTTCACTACATCATTCTTGAAATTGTTCCATTTCCTGAAAAAGTACTTTCTAACATCCCTGTGACTCATCTGACTTTTCAACTTCTAGTTGTGTCCCCTTGTTGCTGTGTCACATCTCTGAGACATTCTGTCCCTGTCCACCTTGTTAATTCCTCTCAGTATTTTACGTGTTATTATGTCTTCCCTATCCCTCCTGTCTTCCAGTGTTGTCAGGTTGAGTTCTCTTACCCTCTCTTCATAAGGCAAACTATTCTGCTCCAGGACTAGTCTTGTTGCAAACCTTTGCACTTTCTCTAATTTCTTGACGTGTTTTACTAGGTGTGGGTTCCATACTGGTGCTGCATACTCCAATATGGGCCTGACGTACTCGGTGTACAGTGTCATGAATGATTACTTAGATGTCGAAATGCTATTCTTAGATTTGCCAAGCTCCCGCATGTTGCAGCAGTTATTTGGTTGACGTACGCCTCAGTAGATGTGCTCGGTATGATACTTACCTCAAGATTCTTTTCCTTAAGTGAGTCTTGCAGCCTATGACCTCTTAGGCTGTACCGTCTGCGGTCTCCTTTGTCTTTCCCCAAGCTTCGTAACTTTACATATGCTGGGATTAAACTACAGGAGCCATTTGTCGGACCACGCTTGCAGCCTATCCAGATCCCCCTGTAGACTTACCTGATCCTCGTCCGCTTGTATTTTCATTAGTTTCACATCGTCTGGAAACAGGGGCACCTTTGACTCTATTCCTTCTGTCATGTCATTCACACATACAAGAAACAGCACCGAACCTAGGACTGATCCTCGTGGAGCACCACTCGACACTTGCATCTACTCTGACACACTTCTCGAACCGACACACATTGTTTCCTTCCTGTTAGGTATTCCCTGATCCATTTCAGTATTTTCCCTCAAATTCATGCCTGCTCCTCTAGCTTTTCAATCAGTGTCTTGTGTGGCACTGTGTCGAAAGTCTTCTTGCAGTCCAAGAAGATGCAGTCTACCAATCCTTCTCTTTCCTGTCTTACTTCTGTTACCTTGTCATAGAACTCCAATTGGTTTGTGATGCAGGATTTCCCTTCCCTGAAGTCGTGCTGGTTGTCATGTATTAATCCATTCCTTTCTAGGTGCTCCACCGCTCTTTTCCTGATAATCTTCTAAATAACTTTACATACATGTCAGTGACACTGGTCTGTAATTTAGTGCAGCCTGTCTGTCTCCTTTCTTAAAAATCGGGACTACATGTGCTAGTTGTTGTGTGTGTCGTGGTTGTTGTGTGTGTCGTGGTGGTTGTGTGTGTCGTGGCTATTGTGTGTCGTGGTTGTTGTATGTCGTGGTTGTTGTATGTCGTGGTTATTGTGTGTGTCGTGATTGTTGTGTGTGTCGTAGTTATTGTGTGTCGTGGTTATTGTGTGTGTCGTGGTTGTGTGTCGTGGTTGTGTGTGTCGTGGTTGTTGTGTGTGTCGAGGTTATTGTGTGTGTCGTGGTTGTTGTGTGTGTGTCGGGGTTATTGTGTGTGTCGCGGTTGTTGTGTGTGTCGTGGTTATTGTGTGTGTCGTGGTTATTGTGTGTGTCGTGGTGGTTGTTGTGCTTGTCGTGGTTATTGTTGGGCGTGGTAGATAGTATTGTTTTTTCTGGTTTTGGTAGTTTATGTCGTGGTCTCTGCTGGTTAATGACAGTTTATGTCGTGGTTTTTCCTGGTTGTCGTAGTTTATGTCGTGGCTTTTCTGGTTGTGGTGGTTTATGTCGTGGTTTCTTCTGGATGTGATAGTTTATGTGGTGGTTTTTCTGGTTGTGGTAGTTTATGTCGTGGTTCCTTCTAGTTGTGGTAGTTTATGTCGTGGTTCCTTCTAGTTGTGGTAGTTTATGTCGTGGTTTCTTCCGGTTGTGATAGTTTATGTCGTGGTTTCTTCCGGTTATGGTGGTTTATGTCGTGGTTCCTTCTAGTTGTGGTAGTTTATGTCGTGGTTCCTTCTAGTTGTGGAGGTTTATGTCGTGGTTCCTTCTAGTTGTGGTAGTTTATGTCGTGATTTTTTCCGGTTGTGGTAGTTTATGTCGTGGTTTCTTCCGGTTGTGGTAGTTTATGTCGTGGTTCCTTCTAGTTGTGGTAGTTTATGTCGTGGTTCCTTCTAGTTGTGGTAGTTTATGTCGTGGTTCCTTCTAGTTGTGGTAGTTTATGTCGTGGTTCCTTCTAGTTGTGGTAGTTTATGTCGTGGTTTCTTCCGGTTGTGGTAGTTTATGTCGTGGAAAGAGTGGTGCAAAGTGCTGAAGAACAAAAACAAAGACACAAGTGCAGTGTAACGCGATTCTGTATTCTTAACGTTTCGCCCACACAGTGGACTTTATCAAGTTACGGACTTATCTGTAACTTGATAAAGCCCACTGTCTGGGCGAAACGTTGCTAATAAAGGATCGCATTACATTGCATTTGTCTCTTTCTAATTTGTGTAACGTTGTATTTATTTGTTTTTAATTGTTTCAGATATCTGTTGTTGGTTAGAGCTAGATTTTGTGTGGTTGTGGAAGGTTCCTATGTTTTCTATTATTTATGTAAGATGTCGTGTAGTTGTCTGTGGATGTTGTCATGTTGTCGTATTTGTATAATGTTTCGTAAGCTCGTTATCTTTTGTGTATTGCTGTATAGTGTTACGATTACGAGAGGGAAATATTACACGAGAGGTAATCATAAGAGGGGAAATTGAGCTTCTCTCTTTCTCGTTTTCTCTTATTTTTATGTGAGAACAAATTGTGCATTACCTAAGCCAATAATTTCTTCTGGGTCACCATTCATCAGTTTGATATCAAATATCCTCGCACTTCTCGTCTTCTTTGAGGTAAAGACAGCATCTGCGTGTTTCGTGAAGGCTTGCTCTGAAGGAGTTGATGGCTGTCTTGATCCCTGAAGACTGCACGCCTACACTGGAGCGTTGGGAGCTGCAGATGGTAAGAGAGCCGGGAGTGTGGGAGTCAGCAGCTGGCAGCAAGAAGGTATCTAACAGACAAGCAGGTAACGAGGTAGGCAGGTAGCTGTACAGGAGGGCAAGTAGTAAGGCAGGTTGAAAGATAGGCAGTCAGGTAGGAAGGTAAGTATTAAGGTAGGCAGACAGGAAGGTAAATATTTAGGGAGGAAGGGTAAAAGGCAGACAGGCAGGCAGGTAGATAGACAGGAAGACAGGTAAGTAGATAAGAATGCAGATAGAAAGGCAAGGTGTACAGACAGGAAGTAAGACAGGTAAGCAGGTAGTAAGAAGGCAGATAGGAAGGCCTGCAGTAAGAGAGTAAGAAGGCAGACAGATAGGGTGGGCAAGAAGGTAGGACAGGAAAACAGGCAATCTAAAAGATGAAAATTTTGTTTTAGGAAGAGACAGGCGGTGTTCTAGGAGACGCGTAGTGTTCTAAGAGACAGGTGGTGCTCTAGAAGATAGGTGGTGGTCTAGGAGATAGGTAGTGTTCTAGGAGACAATTGGTATTCCAGGAGACAGCTGGTGTTCCAGGAGGAGACAGGTGGAGTTCATGGAGGAGACAGGTGTGTTCTAGGAGACAGGTGGTATTAGAAGAGCAAGAACCTTGAACACACGTAAGATCATGGAACACACTTAAGATCCTGAAGCACACGTAAGATCCTGGAACACGTAAGATTTGGGTATCAGAACGCAAGCGAACTGCTGGTAGTAGAATGTAGGTGAATTCTCCTTATTAGAACGTAGGTGAGTTCTTGGTATCATTGTTTTGTATATTAGAACGCAGTTAAGCTCTAGATGTTAGAACGCCGGTGCTAAGCTTTAAAGCTCTAGATATTAGAACACTAAAACTCTAGACGATAGAACGCTGACAGACTCGAAATTTTCGAACGCAGGCAAGCTCTAGGTATTAAAGCTCTAGCAAATGCAGGTAAAATCTAGATATTAGAGCGCAGTAATGTCTAGATGTTAGAGCCCATGTAAGCTCTAGATTTTAGAGCACAGATAAGCTCTAGATATTAGCCAGCTTTAGATATCAGAACGCTAACCAGCTCTAGATATTAGAATTCAGGCAAGGTGAAGATGTCAGAGCGCTGGCCAGCTCTAGACGTCAGAGCACTAGCGAACTCCAGATGTTAGAACGCAGGTAAAATCCAGGAATTAAATCCACAAATAAGAGGATTTAGTAGAGAGTGTTCACAGGTGGGAGATAATTACACGATGAGAGGAGTGAAGGCAGTGTGTGTGAGGCATGTAAGGTGCTTCACTAGCGGTAGTATCACGCCCCATAAAACACTCCTAAGTGTGCCACCCACCCAGGGTGGTGGACCGGGTTATGATGCTTCGCTATTAACGTAAAGGTCTTGTTTCAGGCGTGAACTTCTCCCTCTTGGTAATAACAGTTCCTGAGTCCCAGCTTATTAGGAGTGGAAGCCTTAACGTACTTCACCAGAGTCACTTTTTTTTTTTGCAAGGTAAACAGTGATGGTGTGTTTGTTGAGAGTGTCGTCTTGGGAAGTGCACCGCTGGAGGGATGCAGGCGTGAGAGTTATGTATATATTTGTAGGCTGAGAGACTTTCTTAACTAATTTTAAATGATAAATGTGTTATTTCTGTCGCTCAAAGTGTGGACTAAGTCAAAGATAAGTTACTGAAGACGAGTTTGTCTGGACAACATTTCTCTGTGTGTAGAGCGATGAAACTCTGCATAGAGCAGGATGATGTCCCAATAACAGCTTGTTCTGGAGTGAGTGCCTTTGTGTTCATACTTGTCAACAATACGACCTTTCCTGCAGCCTCGCTCCAGTAACTGATGTTGCCGGGTCACCACATAGAGAATACCCGAGCCAGGACCCATCCTGGCCAACCTACCTGTAACTGTTGTACAACTGTACCCACACATGTTGCAGTGTACACAGTAACTGTTGTACAACTGTACCCACACATGTTGCAGTGTACACAGTAACTGTTGTACAACTGTACCCACATATGTTGCAGTGTACACAGTAACTGTTGTACAACTGTACCCACACATGTTGCAATGTACACAGTAACTGTTGTACAACTGTACCTACACATGTTACAGTGTACACAGTAACAGTACAATTCTTTTTATCTTAACAAGGGGAGTTAAGAAGTTTCTGCAGGAAGTGTGATGATCAGCCAGGTTGTGATGGCTGTATATGACTGCGAGCAGCAACAATCTGGATGATCATATGGTCAATAGGGAAGCGTACACGGTATGGTGTACATGGTGTGATGTACATGGTATGGTTACACGGTATATTGTACACGTGTGGTGTATATGGCGTTATTACAGACAATGAAGAGACAGGCAACTTTTGGCAACCTCCACCCCCCCGGGCCCCTCCTCAGCCGCCCACCACTGTCGCCGCCCATCACCGTCGTCCTCCGCCACCGTCGCCGCCCACCACCGTCCCCCACCACCGTCGCCGCCCATCACCGTCGTCCCCCACCACCGTCGCCGCTCACCACCGTCGCCACCCACCACTGTCGCCGCCCACCACCCACCATTGTCCCCGCCCACCGCCCACCACCGTCGTCACCCACCACCCAACATCGTCGCCGCCCACCGTCCACCATTGTCGCCGCCCACCACCCATCGCCCACCGTTGTCGCCGCCCACCGTTGTCGCCGCCCACCGTTGTCGCCGCCCACCACCGTCGCTGCCCACCACCGTCGCCGCCCACCACCGTCGCTGCCCACCACCGTCGCCGCCCACCACCGTTTTTGGAGTTTGTCCAGGATGGAGAGTGTTCATGATCACCCATCCATTACTTCCCCTTCACCCCGCCGGGTTTACCAAAGATCACACAATACTAATGACGTCACTTACATGATCTTAAATACCGTGCTAACACACAGACCTCCTCAAATCATAATACAATAACTAGTAGTTGCTTTTAGGGAAAATATAGAAGCTAACTAGCTCATGCTAGGTCTTATACTAGCTACGGAGATTATATACACATCACCGTATAGAGAAAATAGATTACATTTTATTTCTACAAAATACATTGTATCAGATTGCTCATGCACTCTGCTCACATAGTGAGGTCTAGGGTTCGATTCCCTGTACGGGTGGAAACATTAGAAGGTGTTTCCTTAAGACACCTGCTGTCCATGTTCACCTGGTCACAGGCCGGGCCGCGGGGGCGTTGATCCCCGAAACCCTCTCCAGGTATACCTATCTGTAAAATAGGTACCTGGGTGTTAGTCGACTGGTGTGGGTCGCATCCTGGGACAAAATTGACCTAATTCTCTACATAGCAAATCCTCACGGTGAATCGGCCTGATCAACCAGGCTGTTACTGTTGGTCACACGCAAACCGACATGCGAAAACACAGCCTAATAAAAATATTTTCATTAATCTTTATTTTTAGAGATGAAGGTTAGTAAAGCTTAGTAAACTTAGTTTCAATATCTTTTAAGTAATTTAGGTTAATAAAGTTTATTTCCCTTAAACATTTTATTTTTTCTTTGGTGTAGTCATGGTTACAGGAAATAAACATTAAGATAAAGCATATGGGTTCCCATCTTCGGTTTCAGGAGAGGGACTCAGATAGAATTTTAGGCCTCCCTGTCATCTGTCAAAGAAATTTAGGCATCTCATAGATAAGAAAATTCCTGTGGAACACGGAGTATTAATATTCCTATAGGCCGAGGCACGAGCTGCAGAAAGAACAAGGAGTGTAAAAAAATGCGTTTTCAGGTACACAAACTGCCAGAACCTGAGACTCAGTCTCTCAGCAGGGACGAACCCCCTTGTGTTTTATCTCTAAGTGACTGTACCTATTTCTAAGTGACTGTACCTATTTCTAAGTGACTGTACCCATTTCTAAGTGATTGTACCCATTTCTGAGTGACTGTACCTATTTCTAAGTGACTGTACCCATTTCTAAGTGATTGTACCTATTTCTAAGTGACTGTACCTATTTCTAAGTGACTGTACCCATTTCTAAGTGATTGTACCCATTTCTGAGTGACTGTACCTATTTCTAAGTGACTGTACCCATTTCTAAGTGACTGTACCTATTTCTAAGTGACTGTACCTATTTCTAAGTGACTGTACCCATTTCTAAGTGACTGTACCCATTTCTAAGTGACTGTACCCATTTCTAAGTGACCATACTTATTTCTAAGTAACCGTATTTCTAGGTGACTGTACAATAATCCTGCACCAGTGTCGAGTGTATCACAGTTCTCCCTTAGTGTAATTAAATTATTCAGGCTTCGCATATAGCCTATATCTACATAGAATACCAGTGATGACATATTTAGGCGATGAGTGAGGGAACTTGTGGTGTCCTGGAGGCTGGTATCCAGTGAGCAGATGATGAGTGAGGGGACATGTGGTGACCAGGATGCTAGTATCTGGGAAGCAAGCTTGAAGGGATGGATCTACAAGTGTAGCTAGGAATACTAGCATGGTCCTAGTGAGTGCAAGTGTAGCCACTATCATGGTCCTAGTGAGTGCAAGTGTAGCCACTATCATGGTCCTAGTGAGTGCAAGTGTAGCTAGGAATACTAGTATGGTCCTAGTGAGTGCAAGCGTAGCCACTATCATGGTCCTAGTGAGTGCAAGTGTAGCCACTATCATGGTCCTAGTGAGTGCAAGTGTGGCCAGGAATACTAGCATGGTCCTAGTGAGTGCAAGTGTGGCCAGGAACATTAGCATGGTCCTAGTGAGTGCAAGTGTAGCCAGGAATACTAGCATGGTCCTAGTGAGTGCAAGTGTAGCCAGGAATACTAGCATGGTCCTAGTGAGTGCAAGTGTAGCTAGGAATACTAGCATAGTCCTAGTGAGCGCAAGTGTACCCACTATTATTGTCCTATTGAGTGTAATTGTAGCCACTATTATGGTCCTAATGAGTGCAAGTGTAGCCAAGAATACTAGCATGGTCCTAGTGAGTGCACGTTTAGCTACTATCATGGTCCTAGTGAGTGCACGTTTAGCTACTATCATGGTCCTAGTGAGTGCAAGTGTAGCCAGGAACACTAGCATGGTCCTAGTGAGTGCAAGTGTAGTTAGGAATACTACCATGGTCCTAGTGAGTGCAAGTGTGCCCAGGAATACTAACATGGTCCTAGTGAGTGCAAGTGTAGCTAGGAATACTAGCATGGTCCTAGTGAGTGCAAGTGTAGCCACTATCATGGTCCTAGTGAGTGCAAGTGTAGCCAGGAATACTAGCATGGTCCTAGTGAGTGCAAGTGTAGCTAGGAATACTAGCATGGTCCTAGTGAGTGCAAGTGTAGCCAGTATCATGGTCCTAGTGAGTGCAACTGTAGCCAGGAATACTAGCATGGTCCTAGTGAGCGCAAGTGTAGCTTGAAATACTAGCATGGTCCTAGTGAGTGAAAGTGTAGCCAGGAATACTAGCATGGTCCTAGTGAGTACAAGTGTAGCCAGGAATACTAGCATGGTCCTAGTGAGCGCTAGTGTAGCTAGAAATACTAGCATGGTTTAAGTGAGTGCAATTATAGCCACTAACATGGTCCTAGCGAGTGAAAGTGGAGCCACTATCATGGTCCTAGTGAGTGCAAGTGTAGCCACTATCATGGTCCTAGTGAGTGCAAGTGTAGCCTCTATCATGATCCTAGTGAGTGCAAGTGTAGCCACTATCATGGTCCTAGTGAGTGCAAGTGTAGCCTCTATCATGATCCTAGTGAGTGCAAGTGTAGTCACTATCATGAACCTAGTGAGTGCAAGTGTAGCCACTATCATGGTCCTAGTGAGTGCAAGTGTAGTCACTATCATGAACCTAGTGAGTGCAAGTGTAGCCTCTATCATGATCCTAGTGAGTGCAAGTGTAGTCACTATCATGAACCTAGTGAGTGCAAGTGTAGCCACTATCATGGTCCTAGTGAGTGCAAGTGTAGTCACTATCATGAACCTAGTGAGTGCAAGTGTAGCCACTATCATGGTCCTAGTGAGTGCAAGTGTAGTCACTATCATGAACCTAGTGAGTGCAAGTGTAGCCTCTATCATGATCCTAGTGAGTGCAAGTGTAGCCACTATCATGGTCCTAGTGAGTGCAAGTGTAGTCACTATCATGAACCTAGTGAGTGCAAGTGTAGCCAGGAATAGTAGCATGGAAGCTAAAACTCAGTGAAGTATGGAGACATTACAAGAGGAGAAGACAGGAAGAGGAGGGGAGAAGGAAGAGATTAAAAACAAGCAAAGGGTGGGGAGAAGTAGATGAAGAGGAGAGGAAAATAGAGCAAGGACAGGGAAAAGAGGGGTAAATAGAAGATGAAGATGTAGGTTGAGAAGATAGGGAGGAGGATGAGAAGAGGAAGAGATGAGCAGACGAAGTAGAAGGAACAGGACAAACATAAGGGGAGGAAGATGATTTAATAGAAGGTGAAGGGGAAGGAGGAAGAGGGCGAGGATAACAGACATGAGGAGACGCTGGGGAATGAAGAAGAGCAGTGTGGTTTTTTTTGTGTGTGTGTATAAAATAATTTAAGTGAACGTGTGGAGCGTGTATGTGTGTGTGTGTGTTGTGGTGACGAGCTTGTGTACACAACTGAATCCAGATTACCAAACAGCCCTCTCCTCTCCCACTCACACTCGTGTACTATAAATGCCGAAGCTGCCATCTGCATCATCATCCACTCCTCCTTGTCTCCTCTTTCTTTTTGCCTTCACCACTCCTACTCGCCAGATATTCGGATTGTAATAACTGAATAACTGGTCTAACTGTCCAGTCATTATTTATGGCTGCTGTGATCTTGCCTCACTCTGGTTATCAGAATTTTCCTACCTTGTGAATATTCGCACGTGAAGCTTGCATTATTTTCTGGCTATATCACTTAAGTCCAGGGATCCCTTTTACCACTTATTTGTCTCGCTCCCCTCCCCCTCACCATCCTTCTCATTATCATCTCCCACCTCATATAACTTATTTTTTCTTCACGTCCCACGTTCTTCCTTCCACTTTTCTTCTTTAAAATTTGGTACATCTAATATATCAGTTCATTTAACTATCAGAGCCGAAAACAAATACAAACACACAAACTCAGAGCCACACACATGAGCGCAGTGATGCATACGCATAGACTTAGAGAGCCCGTGGCGAGTATCACAAGGGCCATTATGAGGACGAAGCAGTATCATGAGCAGTCACCCAAATAAAAGAAATGGTTGTCAGACGTAGAAGAGCACTATAAAGATCATTTTGTTTTCTGGATGACCAGTGACGTCATAAGTGTTGGCCTAAGTTAAGAATACCTGTTAACATCTCGAGAACAAGAGTAATGGCATTAAGTAAGTGTGAATAATAAGCAGCGTAATGGGCTAGACTGTAGTCAGTAAGGATGCCAAGCGAGAGATTAGGAAGACTGAAAACAATAAAACATAAAATATTCCAGTCGATACAGACAGCCAGTGAGGTGGAGGCCAAGAATCCCGAGTCGACGAGTTATATTGGGAAGAGAAGACTGCGGCAAGTTCAAGATACCTAGTTGTGGAAGCTATTACGAACACAGGTGTAG
Organism: Cherax quadricarinatus; assembly: GCF_038502225.1. Classification (NCBI taxonomy): domain Eukaryota; kingdom Metazoa; phylum Arthropoda; class Malacostraca; order Decapoda; family Parastacidae; genus Cherax; species Cherax quadricarinatus. Next base: position 2,008,654 of record NC_091339.1, read on the forward strand.
TCTTGTGGCCTGCATACCTGGTTGTAGCACGATAACCAAGGTAGAAACGAGGAACCAGCAAAAGACAGCAGTGAGTAACTATTATATATTTCCTTCACCAAACGGCAGGCAAGTATATGTATAATATTTACTAAAAATATGTACAGAAAGACAATTTGCAAGCAAGAGACACGGTTAAGAATCGTCTTCTACCAGACTCGGAGGTAACTCCTGCAAATGTTGCTTCACGAGGTTCCAGCATCGCTTCACAACTTTGGCGGTTTTCTTTGTGATTAGGTTGAACCAAGGTGCTAGCATAACGAGGAGGACCTGCTCGTTGTACTCGTAGCATCTGGTGCGCTGATCGGGATGACATGCCTCTATGGGTGTGTGACATACAGCGAATAAAATGTAACGTACTCTTAGCATGCCACAGAAGATAATTGGCCAGTCGCCTTGGCTTTTTGATGTTCATATGTCTTGGTTAGCAATGAAAAGAAAACTTTCTATCCAGTGACGATTAATTTCAGCTACAGAAACACCTAAGTGAAGGTGTCCAACCTGCCAGTCAGTTACGAGTAGATAAAGTTAGGATACGTTTAATTAAAGAATAGGAATACGTTTGTGTTTTAGAATGTATTATGTTCATAGATTAGATTAATTTCATAGAGGATACAGAGAGCCAACTCAAGGTCGAGGAGAATGAATATTGCTAAGCGAGAATGCAGATAATGGTTTAGAAAGACACGTAAGCAAACACTATAACATATTTATTAGAAAACGTTTCGGTCCTGGGACCTTGATCACCTTGAGAAGTGATCAAGGTCCCAGGACCGAAACGTTTTCTAATAAATATGTTATAGTGTTTGCTTACGTGTCTTTCTAAACCAACTTGTCGGTATTTATTACCAAGGTTTATACCAATGCAGATAATAAATATAGGGTCGACTCAAGTTATCGTATGGTGATATGGACATTACAGGTGCAATTAAGCCTATAAGTCAATGGTTCGTAAACTTGTGTTTATTATGTGATCCTTAACGTTTTGCATAATCATTTGTGCGCCCCTGTGTTCACATGTGAAAACTGACTTCCTGTGATTAAATCATAAAACGGGTAGGGGTTTCAACCCATGGCAACTGAGTCCCAAAGCTCATAGTCCTTGATTTCAAATCCCACTTGCTCCGTGATTTGTTTACAATCGTGTTATTACGATTTCGTGAGTCACTTCCTGTTAATATTGTAAGAGATAAAGACAAAGGCAGAATAATATGCTTCTATATTATAGAAGTATAACTTCACTGTGCAACAGTATACTGTTTACAGGAACAAGATAAACATACGAAATAAAAACTTTAAAGTAAGATTATTAATATCTACATATTAAGAGAGAATGTGTACACATTGTTTTAAAATAAGGTTGCAAATTAGAGTATAAACTGCAAGGAGCTGATCAAGAGATGAAATATTTGTCCTTGTTTTACTGCTGTGTGAAGGCTGCAGTAATGAGTGACTCAGTCAGGCAGAGCGGCGCCAGTATGTTGCTGAAGCCTCACACACACACACACACACACACATGTATATATATATATATATATATATATATATATATATATATATATATATATATGTGTGTGTGTGTGTGTGTGTGTGTGTGTGTGTGTGTGTGTGTGTGTGTGTGTGTGTGTGTGTGTGTGTGTGTGTGTGTATGTGTGTGAGCCAATTGCTGGACAGGCTGCAGGCCTGGTCCAGCAATTGGCTTCTGGAGTTCAACCCCACCAAGTGCAAAGTCATGAAGATTGGGGAAGGACAAAGAAGACCGCAGATGGAGTACAGTCTAGGGGACCAGAGACTACAAACCTCACTCAAGGAAAAGGATCTTGGGGTGAGTATAACACCGGGCACATCTCCTGAGGCGCACATCAACCAAATAACTTTTGCAGCATATGGGCGCCTAGCAAACCTAAGAACAGCATTCCGCCATCTTAATAAGAAATCTTTCAGGACCCTGTACACTGTGTATGTTAGGCCCATATTGGAGTATGCGGCACCAGTTTGGAACCCACACCTAGCCAAACACGTAAAGAAACTAGAGAAAGTGCAAATGTTTGCATCAAGACTAGTCCCAGAGCTAAGAGGTATGTCCTACGAGGAGAGGTTAAGGGAAATCGACCTGACGACACTGGAGGACAGGAGAGATAGGGGGGACATGATAACGACATATAAAATACTGAGAGGAATTGACAAGGTGGACAGAGACAGAATGTTCCAGAGATGGGACACAGCAACAAGGGAAAACAGTTGGAAATTGAAGACACAGATGAATCACAGGGATGTTAGGATGTATTTCTTTAGTCACAGAGTAGTCAAGAAGTGGAATAGTTTGGGAAGTGATGTAGTGGAGGCAGAATCCATTCATAGCTTTAAGCAGCGATATGATAAAGCTCATGGTGCAGGTAGAGTGACCCACTAGCGGCGAGTGAAGATGCGTGGCCAGGAGCTATGACTCGAACCCTGCAACCACAACTAGGTGAGCACACACACACACACACAACTAGGCCGAAGCTGGAGTCTGAGACAGAAAGTAGTTTTGAGGAGTACAAGATATCACAGAGTAGATCTGGATCGAGACAGAACGGAAATAGAGGAAGGACAGTTGAGGGAGCAGGTAAAAAGTCGTCAGGTACAAGAAAGAGAAGCATCTGGGGTGACAAGAGGAAGGAACACCCAACCTGAGGACATCTTCAGGGATCACCATTTCCCATCTCTTAACTGGTACACCTGAAGGCTCATTCAAACTTCTCTAACACTAACAATAATCCCACAGCTTCCTCCCTCTCTCTCTCTCTAACAGTGTTCACACCAACTCCAGTCTCTCTTCTCCTCCTTTACAAATGAACAGTGATCAGGAAACCTGAGCACCAGAAACCAGAGGATAGTATAAGAAAACATGTTGAGAATATGGGAACACGAACACTGACGGATGACTCACTTGGAAGTATTTCTTCAGCCTCAGAATGGTCAGGAAGTGGAGGTAGGCTCTGCTGCCTGGCCATAGTTTTAAGAAAAGGTATGCCAGGGGCCATGAGGCTAGGGGGGAGTAAATCCAGCAAGCGGTAAATTAGAGGCAGGGCCAGGAGCTGGGTCTCGACCCATGAAGCCATAAATAGTCAAGTACAAAGAAAGGTGAACGCACGCCTACATGCAGCTCAGGAGAGAACATGCACACACACACACACACACACACACACACACACACACACACACACACACACACACACACACACACACACACACACACACACACACACACACACGACTCGACCCCTGCAACCACAAATAGGTGAGTACAAATAGGTGAGTACACACACACACACACACACACACACGAACTGGAACAATCTAGAGAGTGATGTAGTGGAGACAGGATCCATACATAGTTTGAAGAACTGGTACGATAAAGCTCTTGGAGCCTCAGGCGAGACCAGGAGCTGTGATTCGACTTCTGCAACCACAAATAGGTGAGTATACACACACACATTTACACCACTTTTATCAAAAGTACACTCATAGGAAACTATTCAGAAATATTTTCGCTCTGGTAAGAGTGACTCTCCCCTGGGTATTATGATGGTGGTGGCAACAATGGAGAGGTAAAACTGTCAGTAATGTGTTAGGGGCAGCAACAATGGGTAAAGAGAGTGGGTAAGGTAGGGGTAAGGGAGGACTGGTGGTATATTGGAGGAAGGAAGGGTTAGTGGATGATAGGGAAGGGGAGATAATTTGTATTGGGAATATAGTGGATATGGAGCCAGTGGAAAGAAATGGAAAGTTTAAGAGGAAGGAAATGATGAAGAGAGTGCAAGCACGGAAGGTTAGAGACAGGGAGGGACGGATGAAGGGTAGAGACATGGAGGAAGGACATGGAAAGACTGTTGGGTCAGAGAAGGAGGGTAGACATGGAAGGAGGGTATTAACCGAGGTGGGAGTGTTAGGCAGGGACGGATAGTAAACTCACAGAGGGAGGAAAAGTAACTACAGAAAGGGAGAAAGAGTAACTACAGAGAGGGAGGAAGAGTAACTACAGAGAGGGAGGAAAAGTAACTACAGAAAGGGAGAAAGAGTAACTACAGAGAGGGAGGAAGAGTAACTAGAGAGAGGGAGGAAGAGTAACTACAGAGAGGGAGGAAGAGTAACTACAGAGAGGGAGGAAGAGTAACTACAGAGAGGGAGGAAGAGTAACTACAGAGAGGGAGGAAGAGTAACTACAGAGAGGGAGGAAGAGTAACTACAGAGAGGGAGGAAGAGTAGCTACAGAGAGGGAGGAAGAGTAACTACAGAGAGGGAGGAAGAATAACTACAGAGAGGGAGGAAGAGTAGCTACAGAGAGAGAGGAAGAGTAACTACAGAGAGGGAGGAAGAGTAGCTACAGAGAGGGAGGGAGAGTAACTACAGAGAGGGAGGAAGAGTAACTACAGAGAGGGAGGAAGAGTAACTACAGAGAGGGAGGAAAAGTAACTACAGAAAGGGAGAAAGAGTAACTACAGAGAGGGAGGAAGAGTAACTACAGAGAGGGAGGAAGAGTAACTACAGAGAGGGAGGAAGAGTAACTACAGAGAGGGAGGAAGAGTAACTACAGAGAGGGAGGAAGAGTAACTACAGAGAGGGAGGAAGAGTAGCTACAGAGTGGGAAGAAGAGTAACTACAGAGAGGGAGGAAGAGTAGCTACAGAGAGGGAGGAAGAGTAACTACAGAGAGGGAGGAAGAGTAACTACAAAGAGGGAGGAAGAGTAACTACAGAGAGGGAGGAAGAGTAGCTACAGAGAGAGATGAAGAGTAACTACAGAGAGGGAGGAAGAGTAACTACAGAGAGGGAGGAAGAGTAGCTACAGAGAGGGAGGAAGAGTAACTACAGAGAGGGAGGAAGAGTAACTACAGAGAGGGAGGAAGAGTAACTACAGAAAGTGAGTAAGAGTAACTACAGAGAGGAAGGAAGAGTAACTACAGAGAGGGAGGAAGAGTAACTACAGAGAGGGAGGAAGAGTAACTACAGAGAGGGAGGAAGAGTAGCTACAGAGTGGGAAGAAGAGTAACTACAGAGAGGGAGGAAGAGTAGCTACAGAGAGGGAGGAAGAGTAACTACAGAGAGGGAGGAAGAGTAACTACAAAGAGGGAGGAAGAGTAACTACAGAGAGGGAGGAAGAGTAGCTACAGAGAGGGAGGAAGAGTAACTACAGAGAGGGAGGAAGAGTAACTACAGAGAGGGAGGAAGAGTAGCTACAGAGTGGGAAGAAGAGTAACTACAGAGAGGGAGGAAGAGTAGCTACAGAGAGGGAGGAAGTGTAACTACAGAGAGGGAGGAAGAGTAACTACAAAGAGGGAGGAAGAGTAACTACAGAGAGGGAGGAAGAGTAGCTACAGAGAGAGAGGAAGAGTAACTACAGAGAGGGAGGAAGAGTAGCTACAGAGAGGGAGGAAGAGTAACTACAGAGAGGGAGGAAGAGTAACTACAGAGAGGGAGGAAGAGTAACTACAGAAAGTGAGTAAGAGTAACTACAGAGAGGAAGGAAGAGTAACTACAGAGAGGGAGGAAGAGTAACTACAGAGAGGGAGGAAGAGTAGCTACTGAGAGGGAGGAAAAGTAACTACAGAGAGAGAGGAAGAATAACTACAGAGAGGGAGGAAGAGTAACTACTGAGAGGGAGGAAAAGTAACTACAGAGAGGGAGGAAGAGTAACTACAGAGAGGGAGGAAGAGTAACTACAGAGAGGGAGGAAGAGTAGCTACTGAGAGGGAGGAAGAGTAGCTACAGAGTGGGAAGAAGAGTAACTACAGAGAGGGAGGAAGAGTAGCTACAGAGAGGGAGGAAGAGTAACTACAGAGAGGGAGGAAGAGTAACTACAAAGAGGGAGGAAGAGTAACTACAGAGAGGGAGGAAGAGTAGCTACAGAGAGAGAGGAAGAGTAACTACAGAGAGGGAGGAAGAGTAGCTACAGAGAGGGAGGAAGAGTAACTACAGAGAGGGAGGAAGAGTAACTACAGAGAGGGAGGAAGAGTAACTACAGAAAGTGAGTAAGAGTAACTACAGAGAGGAAGGAAGAGTAACTACAGAGAGGGAGGAAGAGTAACTACAGAGAGGGAGGAAGAGTAGCTACTGAGAGGGAGGAAAAGTAACTACAGAGAGGGAGGAAGAATAACTACAGAGAGGGAGGAAGAGTAACTACAGAGAGGGAGGAAGAGTAGCTACTGAGAGGGAGGAAAAGTAACTACAGAGAGGGAGGAAGAGTAACTACAGAGAGGGAGGAAGAGTAGCTACTGAGAGGGAGGAAAAGTAACTACAGAGAGGTAGGAAGAGTAACTACAGAGAGGGAGGAAGAGTAACTACAGAGAGGGAGGAAGAGTAGCTACTGAGAGGGAGGAAAAGTAAATACAGAGAGGGAGGAAGAGTAACTACAGAGAGGGAGGAAGAGTAACTACTGAGAGGGAGGAAAAGTAACTACAGAGAGGGAGGAAGAGTAACTACAGAGAGGGAGTAAGAGTAGCTACTGAGAGGGAGGAAAAGTAACTACAGAGAGGGAGGAAGAATAACTACAGAGAGGGAGGAAGAGTAACTACAGAGAGGGAGGAAGAGTAGCTACTGAGAGGGAGGAAAAGTAACTACAGAGAGGGAGGAAGAGTAACTACAGAGAGGGAGGAAGAGTAACTACAGAGAGGGAGGAAGAGTAACTACAGAGTGGGAAGAAGAGTAGCTACTGAGAAGGAGGAAAAGTAACTACAGAGAGGGAGGAAGAGTAACTACAGAGAGGGAGGAAGAGTAGCTACTGAGAGGGAGGAAAAGTAACTACAGAGAGGGAGGAAGAGTAACTACAGAGAGGGAGGAAGAATAACTACAGAGAGGGAGGAAGAGTAACTACAGAGAGGGAGGAAGAGTAGCTACTGAGAGGGAGGAAAAGTAACTACAGAGAGGGAGGAAGAGTAACTACAGAGAGGGAGGAAGAGTAGCTACAGAGAGGGAGAAAGAGTAACTACAGAGAGGGAGGAAGAGTAACTACAGAGAGGGAGGAAGAGTAACTACAGAGAGGGAGGAAGAGTAACTACAGAGAGGGAGGAAGAGTAACTACAGAGAGGGAGGAAGAGTAACTACAGAGAGGGAGGAAGAGTAACTACAGAGAGGGAGGAAGAGTAACTACAGAGAGGGAGGAAGAGTAGCTACAGAGAGGGAGGAAGAGTAACTACAGAGAGGGAGGAAGAATAACTACAGAGAGGGAGGAAGAGTAGCTACAGAGAGAGAGGAAGAGTAACTACAGAGAGGGAGGAAGAGTAGCTACAGAGAGGGAGGGAGAGTAACTACAGAGAGGGAGGAAGAGTAACTACAGAGAGGGAGGAAGAGTAACTACAGAGAGGGAGGAAAAGTAACTACAGAAAGGGAGAAAGAGTAACTACAGAGAGGGAGGAAGAGTAACTACAGAGAGGGAGGAAGAGTAACTACAGAGAGGGAGGAAGAGTAACTACAGAGAGGGAGGAAGAGTAACTACAGAGAGGGAGGAAGAGTAACTACAGAGAGGGAGGAAGAGTAGCTACAGAGTGGGAAGAAGAGTAACTACAGAGAGGGAGGAAGAGTAGCTACAGAGAGGGAGGAAGAGTAACTACAGAGAGGGAGGAAGAGTAACTACAAAGAGGGAGGAAGAGTAACTACAGAGAGGGAGGAAGAGTAGCTACAGAGAGAGATGAAGAGTAACTACAGAGAGGGAGGAAGAGTAACTACAGAGAGGGAGGAAGAGTAGCTACAGAGAGGGAGGAAGAGTAACTACAGAGAGGGAGGAAGAGTAACTACAGAGAGGGAGGAAGAGTAACTACAGAAAGTGAGTAAGAGTAACTACAGAGAGGAAGGAAGAGTAACTACAGAGAGGGAGGAAGAGTAACTACAGAGAGGGAGGAAGAGTAACTACAGAGAGGGAGGAAGAGTAGCTACAGAGTGGGAAGAAGAGTAACTACAGAGAGGGAGGAAGAGTAGCTACAGAGAGGGAGGAAGAGTAACTACAGAGAGGGAGGAAGAGTAACTACAAAGAGGGAGGAAGAGTAACTACAGAGAGGGAGGAAGAGTAGCTACAGAGAGGGAGGAAGAGTAACTACAGAGAGGGAGGAAGAGTAACTACAGAGAGGGAGGAAGAGTAGCTACAGAGTGGGAAGAAGAGTAACTACAGAGAGGGAGGAAGAGTAGCTACAGAGAGGGAGGAAGTGTAACTACAGAGAGGGAGGAAGAGTAACTACAAAGAGGGAGGAAGAGTAACTACAGAGAGGGAGGAAGAGTAGCTACAGAGAGAGAGGAAGAGTAACTACAGAGAGGGAGGAAGAGTAGCTACAGAGAGGGAGGAAGAGTAACTACAGAGAGGGAGGAAGAGTAACTACAGAGAGGGAGGAAGAGTAACTACAGAAAGTGAGTAAGAGTAACTACAGAGAGGAAGGAAGAGTAACTACAGAGAGGGAGGAAGAGTAACTACAGAGAGGGAGGAAGAGTAGCTACTGAGAGGGAGGAAAAGTAACTACAGAGAGGGAGGAAGAATAACTACAGAGAGGGAGGAAGAGTAACTACTGAGAGGGAGGAAAAGTAACTACAGAGAGGGAGGAAGAGTAACTACAGAGAGGGAGGAAGAGTAACTACAGAGAGGGAGGAAGAGTAGCTACTGAGAGGGAGGAAGAGTAGCTACAGAGTGGGAAGAAGAGTAACTACAGAGAGGGAGGAAGAGTAGCTACAGAGAGGGAGGAAGAGTAACTACAGAGAGGGAGGAAGAGTAACTACAAAGAGGGAGGAAGAGTAACTACAGAGAGGGAGGAAGAGTAGCTACAGAGAGAGAGGAAGAGTAACTACAGAGAGGGAGGAAGAGTAGCTACAGAGAGGGAGGAAGAGTAACTACAGAGAGGGAGGAAGAGTAACTACAGAGAGGGAGGAAGAGTAACTACAGAAAGTGAGTAAGAGTAACTACAGAGAGGAAGGAAGAGTAACTACAGAGAGGGAGGAAGAGTAACTACAGAGAGGGAGGAAGAGTAGCTACTGAGAGGGAGGAAAAGTAACTACAGAGAGGGAGGAAGAATAACTACAGAGAGGGAGGAAGAGTAACTACAGAGAGGGAGGAAGAGTAGCTACTGAGAGGGAGGAAAAGTAACTACAGAGAGGGAGGAAGAGTAACTACAGAGAGGGAGGAAGAGTAGCTACTGAGAGGGAGGAAAAGTAACTACAGAGAGGTAGGAAGAGTAACTACAGAGAGGGAGGAAGAGTAACTACAGAGAGGGAGGAAGAGTAGCTACTGAGAGGGAGGAAAAGTAAATACAGAGAGGGAGGAAGAGTAACTACAGAGAGGGAGGAAGAGTAACTACTGAGAGGGAGGAAAAGTAACTACAGAGAGGGAGGAAGAGTAACTACAGAGAGGGAGTAAGAGTAGCTACTGAGAGGGAGGAAAAGTAACTACAGAGAGGGAGGAAGAATAACTACAGAGAGGGAGGAAGAGTAACTACAGAGAGGGAGGAAGAGTAGCTACTGAGAGGGAGGAAAAGTAACTACAGAGAGGGAGGAAGAGTAACTACAGAGAGGGAGGAAGAGTAACTACAGAGAGGGAGGAAGAGTAACTACAGAGTGGGAAGAAGAGTAGCTACTGAGAAGGAGGAAAAGTAACTACAGAGAGGGAGGAAGAGTAACTACAGAGAGGGAGGAAGAGTAGCTACTGAGAGGGAGGAAAAGTAACTACAGAGAGGGAGGAAGAGTAACTACAGAGAGGGAGGAAGAATAACTACAGAGAGGGAGGAAGAGTAACTACAGAGAGGGAGGAAGAGTAGCTACTGAGAGGGAGGAAAAGTAACTACAGAGAGGGAGGAAGAGTAACTACAGAGAGGGAGGAAGAGTAGCTACTGAGAGGGACGAAAAGTAACTACAGAGAGGGAGGAAGAGTAACTACTGAGAGGGAGGAAGAGTAACTACAGAGAGGGAGGAAGAGTAGCTACTGAGAGGGAGGAAAAGTAACTACAGAGAGGGAGGAAGAGTAACTACAGAGAGGGAGGAAGAATAACTACAGAGAGGGAGGAAGAGTAACTACAGAGAGGGAGGAAGAGTAGCTACTGAGAGGGAGGAAAAGTAACTACAGAGAGGGAGGAAGAGTAACTACAGAGAGGGAGGAAGAGTAGCTACTGAGAGGGAGGAAAAGTAACTACAGAGAGGGAGGAAGAGTAACTACTGAGAGGGAGGAAGAGTAACTACAGAGAGGGAGGAAGAGTAGCTACTGAGAGGGAGGAAAAGTAACTACAGAGAGGGAGGAAGAGTAACTACAGAGAGGGAGGAAGAGTAGCTACTGAGAGGGAGGAAAAGTAACTACAGAGAGGGAGGAAGAGTAACTACAGAGAGGGAGGAAGAGTAACTACAGAGAGGGAGGAAGAGTAGCTACTGAGAGGGAGGAAAAGTAACTACAGAGAGGGAGGAAGAGTAACTACAGAGAGGGAGGAAGAATAACTACAGAGAGGGAGGAAGAGTAGCTACTGAGAGGGAGGAAAAGTAACTACAGAGAGGAAGGAAGAGTAGCTACTGAGAGGGAGGAAGAGTAACTACAGAGAAGGAGGAAGAGTAGCTACTGAGAGGGAGGAAAAGTAACTACAGAGAGGGAGGAAGAATAGCTACTGAGAGGGAGGAAGTGTAACTACAGAGAGGGAGGAAGAGTAGCTACTGAGAGGGAGGAAAAGTAACTACAGAGAGGGAGGAAGAGTAACTACAGAGAGGAAGAGTAACTACAGAGAGGGAGGAAGAGTAGCTACTGAGAGGGAGGAAAAGTAACTACAGAGAGGGAGGAAGAGTAACTACAGAGAGGGAGGAAGAGTAGCTACTGAGAGGGAGGAAAAGTAACTACAGAGAGGGAGGAAGAGTAACTACAGAGAGGGAGGAAGAGTAGCTACTGAGAGGGAGGAAAAGTAGCTACTGAGAGGGAGGAAGAGTAGCTACAGAGAGTGGGAAAGGATGAATAGAGGTCAACATTTAAGTTTAGACAGGTCAAAGGTAAATGATGGATAAGGGTAAATATTAAGTGTTTGGCCAAGCATTCTTGGTTAATGAGATTCATATTTATATGACTGAGGAAAACTCATGTTATATAGAGAGATGAGTGTAGAATACCTTCAGTGGCTAGCACGGGCTACTCTTCTGTGAGACTTAGCTAGGAAAATTAAAAACAAATGCCCACTGTGTGGGCGAAACGTAGTTAATAAAGCATCGCATTATGCTGCATTTGTGTTTATTTTTCCATTGTGTCGGTGTTTTATACCATTTATCTCCATTCGAGATGTAGCTAGATTGTGGTTTGCTGTTAGTTATGGGCAAGACTGACAGGAAGAGGCAGGGGGACAGACAGGGCCAGATTAAAGCAGCCAGGAAGGTGTGTGTAAGCTTTTGACTACAAAAGATCATTAAGGACTACACTGATAAGAACTTAGGGAAAACCGAAGACTTAAGTTAGTCTCACGGTTGACTGCTCTGAGGGGAAAGGAAGTGCAAGAGAGAGAGAGAGAGACAGACAGACAGACAGACAGACAGACAGACAGACAGACAGACAGAGAGACAGACAGACAGAGACAGTTTGAGGACAGATGTTCTGAGTATTATTTTATTTACTTATTTTTTTCTCTTAAAACAAAGCTAAGATGGCTGTAAAAAAAAATTAATTAGTGTTTCACCGTTCTCTGCTTAATTAATTTTCCGTTTTTTCTTGAGCTTCGAGGGAGGAATATTTTGATTATATTCGCTAAAGTTAGAGTGAAGTAAGAATTTTTAATGGGCAAGACTTGGTGGGAAAAGGGGCAATGCGGCTAGATTGAGGTTAGCGTTTGTTGTGAATATGACTCAGTAGGAAGAGGAAACCATTATGAAAGTAATAAATATTAGTGGAGCACTCATTGCAGTAGACGATCCGTCCTCTTCTGCCTTCATGTCGATTCTGGAAGAACTAATGAAAGCTGTTTTAGGGACAGTTGGTAGAGTTTATGTAAGAATACTTATTGACAGATAACATTAACATTAGATATAAGAGTAAGCAGATTCTGCCTAATATACTGGAACTCTTCCATTTATACATATAAAATTCTTATGTACGTAGTATTGTTTGATTTCTAGGACCCTTCAGTGAAGTACCAGTGGCTTGGTACAGGAGACACACTTGAAGTCAGTACCAGTGATTAGCTCACTGGTGTATGAAAGAGCAAGTGGTGGTCAGCGTGCACTATCAGAATGGCTGACTGTAACACTGCCAATGTCTCAGCAATCCTTCATCGTCCTACTTTTCATGATTTACGTAAACTATCTTGATATCGGACTAGCGTCTGAAATTGCTAACTTCGTGGAGGAAAACGTGCATCGTCTAAGGCTAACTGTAAAGGTGTTCTGAGCGGCTTACATAAATTAGCCCAGTGATCAGAGACGTGCAAAGTGAACATTAGTGTTTATAGTTGTAGAAAAAAATTATTTTTGTTAAAAACTTTTTAACATTATTATAAATGTATGGAAATCCGCTAGCTGAGATAAAAAAAAATAACTTTAATCATTATCAACGCCCTCAAGTAAACATTGTCTAGCTACAGTGTAGATAAATGGTTCGGAGAACTGACAAGTTGATAAATTGGACACAAATGCAACACTTGGATATCTTTATTGAGGAAACGTTTCGCCACACAGTGACTTCATCAGTCAAACACAAAAAAGAATGGTGAAGATCAGAAGGAGTTTGAGGTAATTATTCCCTTAGCCTGGAGTCTGTGTAATCAATCCATCAATCAATAAATCTTTTCAATATTAATGCACTGATTGCATAGACTCCAAGCTGAGGGACTCATTACCTCAAACTCCTGATCTTCACCATTCGTCTTTGTATTGGACTGATGAAGCCACTGTGTGGCGAAACGTTTCCTCAATAAAGAAATCCAAGTGTCTACTTTGTCTAGCTATAGTCGGTAAAACTAACATAGTTCTGGGTTTCATAATAATTTCAGTGTATATGAATGGTATTATACACTGACAAGTATATTACTAAGACACAGTATGTAGTTTACTGTATAATGTCGTAAACAGTATATTGTGTCATATTAACGCATCAGTTTCAAATACAAAACACCAGAAGTAATGATGACATGCTCTGAAGTACTTGTCAGACCTCATCTTAAAATATAGTGTTTAGTTTTGATCTCCAAGTTGCTTAAAAGAGACGTGAACTGAAAAGAGTACAGAGAAGGACTATAAAGCTTGTACTTTTACGAAGAATTGAATCCTGTGAAGAAAAATGCTAAGTACTAAACATATTTTCCCTGAGAAGACAGAAACTACAATATATATCATTATGTTAGTAGCAAAAAAATTAGCATATTCTGTCAAGAATAGATATTTGATATACATGTTATGGAACCCCAGGGCAGGAGATGCAGTGTGAAGGACGATAAAAACTTTTTAGTCCACAGTTATAGAACACTGGAACAGATTGTTCTTCAAGGTCATAAGCGATAACACAATGCAGTCTTTTATAAAAATGGTTCAGTAAGCACTGTGCAAATATGGGCTGCAGTTGGGTACCGTACAAGAGTGCGCCTGTATACACATTATCCTCCTTCCAAGGGAGTTAGCACAAAAGTTAAATCTCATGTAACCCATAACTGTGGTTAATTTAACCCTGAAGTTCGTCTTTAAAATACCTATGACCACTATTCTAAATGTTCTATAGTTGGTAAGGAAATTAAAGTTGTTTCTTATCGTATGAAGAAAGTTGCTAAAAATCCATGAACCCTTTATACTCCGTTATGTCCACATGAACTTGTTCCATTTTTTGTTCTTCATTAAGGGTGTTTTGCACCATCTTCCAAGCCCCTCCCTCTTGTAATGACAAATTTCAGTGTGTAGATTTGACATCAGTTCCTCCGTTATTTTTTATGTAAATTATGATTGATCACAAGTCCGTGTAATTGTTACACGTCTCCACTCACCCACATCTACTAGAGAAAATGTAAACACATATGCAGTATAATGTGATCGTTTATTGGCAACGTTTCGCCCACACAGTGGGCTTTATCAAGTCATAAACAGATCTGTTTGTGACTTGATAAAGCCCACTGTATGGGCGAAACGTTATAATGCATATGTGTTTATATTTCCTTTGTGTCGGTATTTTATACCATTTATTTCCACATCCACTAGAGTTGTGGAGGTGGGAAGCAGGTTGCCTGTACCCTGACAGTCATGCTGGGATGTTGCAGGTCAGCGAGGTGGGAAGCAGGTTGCCTGTACCCTGACAGTCATGCTGGGATGTTGCAGGTCAGCGAGGTGGGAAGCAGGTTGCCTGCACCCTGACAGTCATGCTGGGATGTTGCAGGTCAGCGAGGTGGGAAGCAGGTTGCCTGTACCCTGACAGTCATGCTGGGATGTTGCAGGTCAGCGAGGTGGGAAGCAGGTTGCCTGCACCCTGACAGTCATGCTGGGATGTTGCAGGTCAGCGAGGTGGGAAGCAGGTTGCCTGCACCCTGACAGTCATGCTGGGATGTTGCAGGTCAGCGAGGTGGGAAGCAGGTTGCCTGCACCCTGACAGTCATGCTGGGATGTTGCAGGTCAGCGAGGTGGGAAGCAGGTTGCCTGTACCCTGACAGTCATGCTGGGATGTTGCAGGTCAGCGAGGTGGGAAGCAGGTTGCCTGCACCCTGACAGTCATGCTGGGATGTTGCAGGTCAGCGAGGTGGGAAGCAGGTTGCCTGCACCCTGACAGTCATGCTGGGATGTTGCAGGTCAGCGAGGTGGGAAGCAGGTTGCCTGCACCCTGACAGTCATGCTGGGATGTTGCAGGTCAGCGAGGTGGGAAGCAGGTTGCCTGCACCCTGACAGTCATGCTGGGATGTTGCAGGTCAGCGAGGTGGGAAGCAGGTTGCCTGCACCCTGACAGTCATGCTGGGATGTTGCAGGTCAGCGAGGTGGGAAGCAGGTTGCCTGTACCCTGACAGTCATGCTGGGATGTTGCAGGTCAGCGAGGTGGGAAGCAGGTTGCCTGCACCCTGACAGTCATGCTGGGATGTTGCAGGTCAGCGAGGTGGGAAGCAGGTTGCCTGCACCCTGACAGTCATGCTGGGATGTTGCAGGTCAGCGAGGTGGGAAGCAGGTTGCCTGCACCCTGACAGTCATGCTGGGATGTTGCAGGTCAGCGAGGTGGGAAGCAGGTTGCCTGTACCCTGACAGTCATGCTGGGATGTTGCAGGTCAGCGAGGTGGGAAGCAGGTTGCCTGCACCCTGACAGTCATGCTGGGATGTTGCAGGTCAGCGAGGTGGGAAGCAGGTTGCCTGCACCCTGACAGTCATGCTGGGATGTTGCAGGTCAGCGAGGTGGGAAGCAGGTTGCCTGCACCCTGACAGTCATGCTGGGATGTTGCAGGTCAGCGAGGTGGGAAGCAGGTTGCCTGCACCCTGACAGTCATGCTGGGATGTTGCAGGTCAGCGAGGTGGGAAGCAGGTTGCCTGCACCCTGACAGTCATGCTGGGATGTTGCAGGTCAGCGAGGTGGGAAGCAGGTTGCCTGCACCCTGACAGTCATGCTGGGATGTTGCAGGTCAGCGAGGTGGGAAGCAGGTTGCCTGCACCCTGACAGTCATGCTGGGATGTTGCAGGTCAGCGAGGTGGGAAGCAGGTTGCCTGCACCCTGACAGTCATGCTGGGATGTTGCAGGTCAGCGAGGTGGGAAGCAGGTTGCCTGCACCCTGACAGTCATGCTGGGATGTTGCAGGTCAGCGAGGTGGGAAGCAGGTTGCCTGCACCCTGACAGTCATGCTGGGATGTTGCAGGTCAGCGAGGTGGGAAGCAGGTTGCCTGCACCCTGACAGTCATGCTGGGATGTTGCAGGTCAGCGAGGTGGGAAGCAGGTTGCCTGCACCCTGACAGTCATGCTGGGATGTTGCAGGTCAGCGAGGTGGGAAGCAGGTTGCCTGCACCCTGACAGTCATGCTGGGATGTTGCAGGTCAGCGAGGTGGGAAGCAGGTTGCCTGCACCCTGACAGTCATGCTGGGATGTTGCAGGTCAGCGAGGTGGGAAGCAGGTTGCCTGCACCCTGACAGTCATGCTGGGATGTTGCAGGTCAGCGAGGTGGGAAGCAGGTTGCCTGCACCCTGACAGTCATGCTGGGATGTTGCAGGTCAGCGAGGTGGGAAGCAGGTTGCCTGCACCCTGACAGTCATGCTGGGATGTTGCAGGTCAGCGAGGTGGGAAGCAGGTTGCCTGCACCCTGACAGTCATGCTGGGATGTTGCAGGTCACCGCAATGTTAGATCATATCTGTCACTTGTGGAAACAAGAAGTGTTTTTATTCTTTGGGCCACCTTGACTTGGCAGGAAACAATGTTATTATATGTTATAACGCTATTTTATACAGTGCGATTTTTTAATGATATTGAAAAACTGCGTCCAAAATTGAATAGCAA
>NC_091339.1:2030099-2145099 GCF_038502225.1 Cherax quadricarinatus
AAATGATACGGTGCTATGATTTATGCGTTTGTCTGTGTCGGATATGAGAATGAGAAAGACAATAGGAGCCACTGCTGTATACCTGGAGTATACCTGGAAAGGGTTTCGGGGATCAACGCCCCCGCGGCCCGGTCTGTGACCAGGCTTCGTGCCATGGGGAACTGAACATTTCACTATGTCGGCCTGCTATTTCATTCTGTTCACTTTTATATTTTGAGTTCTATTCTTTAGGTAATTAAATATCCATCTACCCAGTTACTCCTTTTGCACACATTTTGTGAGCTGTTACAAAATAGCTCATAAAATGCGTGCAGAAGTAATAACTTGTCAAAGGCTTTAGCAAATTCAATGTAATTTGCATCTGCATTTAGCTTGTCTTCCATTGAATCTAAGACAATGTCGTAATGGTAAAGCAAATGTAAGAGGCAGGAACGACTTACTGTAAACCCTGTTATCTAGGGTTGTGCGATCGTTGATATTTCATGGGATTACAAATGAAAGGCAGCAGAGGAATAAAGTATATACCTCTACCTAGATTTAGGAATATTGTGTATTATCTACTAGGTGTGTAAGTCAAGGATAGAAATACACACACTGTCCCATGTTTGTCAGCTAGTTAATTATTCAGGCATGAAGTTTGTCTCCTATATCATGTTTTTATTTTGGCCAGTGAGGAACCATGTTGAAAGTCTTCTGGAAATATAGATATATTACATATGATGGGACATTTTCATTCCGTTATTTGTACATGTAATTGAAAAATTCGATTAGGTTAGACTGGCATGCTGAATCCAAGCTGGTTTCCTGTTAGAGTGTAAACAGTATAATATTTGTGAAGGGATTCAGGCAAAAAGGTTAGCCGGACTTGAGTCCTGGAGGTAGTAAGTACATTGCCTGCACTCTGGAGAACGGGTGGGGGTACTGGAGTTTGGAAAGGCATCTGAATTGTTGCATCGGCGCCCCTTTGACAAGACAGTAATGGATTGAGTGTTGGTAAAAGTGTTTCTTTTTTTTTCGGGTCACCCTATCTCGCTTGGAGACTGCCGGTGTGTTTGTATATATAAAGAGAGAGAGAGAGAAAGGTTCATTTGGTGTATACAGTGAGTGGTGGGTGTGTGTGTATATACATCATATACATATGTCAATCATTTGGTGTTCTAGTTGATTAAGATTTCTGCAATAACTCGTGGATTTTAACTTGCTCCTTCCAGTTAGAATGTTATGATCGTATTGGTTAGTGTTTAGGAGGGCTGTACAGTCCCGGCATATCATTTTTGGTGTTTATGCACCGATAAGTATTTCTCACTGTATTTATACCGGGAGGTGTTAATACAGTGAGAAATACACTGTTGCTATCACCTCAGTAAGCTGGCAGCACAGTGTGTGAGGTGTGTTATGTGTGAGGTGTGTTATGTGTGAGGTGTGTTATGTGTGAGGTGTGTTATGTGTGAGGTGTGTTATGTGTGAGGTGTGTTATGTGTGAGGTGTGTTATGTGTGAGGTGTGTCATGTTTGAAGTGTCATGTGTGAAGTATCATATGTGAGGTGTCATGTCTGAGGTGTCACGTGTGAGGTATGAGATGTGTAAAGTGTGAGGTGTGTCATATGTGAGATGTGTCATATGTGAAGCATTTTGTGGATACAAGATGCTATTATTACCCACTAATTGTAGCAGTGTGTAGCCTAAAGTAGCTTACAACTGTTCCAGCCACGATAAAAGCTGCTATCCTACCTCAGCTCATTTACAGGCTTAGAGCTATCCTACCTCAGCTCATTTAAAGGCTTAGAGCTGCTATCCTACCTCAGCTCATTTACAGGCTTAGAGCTGCTATCCTACCTCAGCTCATTTACAGGCTTAGAGCTATCATACATCAGTTCATTTACAGGCTTAGAGCTGCTATCATACCTCAGCTCATTTACAGGCTTAGAGTTGCTATCCTATCCCAAGGATCTAAGGTATGCTGGACCCCTCACTGGTGATGCGACTTAACAACAGTCGGCTGCTAGGTGAACAGGGGCAATAGGTGGAAGGAAAAATATAGAACGTATTCACGGGTGCTGGGCTTGATCCCGGGCCTTTCACTTGTGAGCCGAAAGCTCAACCACTTGAGCCACGAGGCACCTCTGGCTGGTCATTAATGCTTAACAACCGGGGGGAAAGAGTACATGAATTTCTGTGGGGCAAATGTTTCCCTGCACGTCTTTTGAAGGACTGAAGTTCAGTAGGAAGTACTGAACACGTGTTCTGAAGGACTAAAGTTCAGCTGGAAGAACTAAACACATCTTCTGAAGAACTGAAGTTGAGTAGGAAGAACTGAACACGTCTTCTGAAGAACTGAAGTTCAGTAGGAAGAACTGAACACGACTTCTGAAGAACTGAAGTTTAGTAGGAAGAACTGAACACGTCTTCTGAAGAACTGAAGTTTAGTAGGAAGAACTGAACACGTCTTCTGAAGAACTGAAGTTCAGTAGGAAGAACTGAACACGACTTCTGAAGAACTGAAGTTCAGAACAGTCTAGACAACATATGTGTTTATTTAGGTAATAAAAGAACAGATCAAGTTATTATCTGCGGCTCATTCATAGCTGAAGGGTTATTGATCCAAGGTGCTGGTGAAGGGTTCTTCATCCAAGGTGCCGATGAAGGGTTCTTGATCCAAGGTGCCGGTGAAGGGTTCTTGATCCAAGGTGCCGGTGAAGGGTTCTTGATCCAAGGTGCCGGTGAAGGGTTCTTGATCCAGGGTACTGGTGAAGGGTTCTTGATCCAGGGTATTGGTGAAGGGTTCTTGATCCAAGGTGCTGGTGAAGGGTTCTTGATCCAGGGTACTGGTGAAGGGTTCTTGATCCAAGGTGCTGGTGAAGGGTTCTTGATCCAGGGTGCTGGTGAAGAGTTCTTGATCCAGGCTGCTGGTGAAGGGTTCTTGATCCACGGTACTTGTGAAGGGTTCTTGATCCAAGGTGCTGGTGAAGGGTTCTTGATCCAGGGTACTGGTGAAGGGTTCTTGATCCAAGGTGCTAGTGAAGGGTTCTTCATCCAAGGTGCCGGTGAAGGGTTCTTGATCCAAGGTGCCAGTGAAGGGCTCTTGATCCAGGGTGCTGGTGAAGGGTTCTTGATCCAGGGGCTCTGGTGGCCTGGTGGTTAACGCTCTCGCTTCACACGGCGAGGGCCTGGGTTCGATTCCCAGCCAGAGTAGAAACATTGGACGTGTTTCTTTCCACCTGTTGTCTATGTTCCCCATCAGTAAAATGGGTACCTGGGTGTTAGTCGACTGGTGTGGGTCGCATCCTGGGACACTGACCTAAGGAGGCCTGGTCACAGACCGGGCCGCGGGGGCGTTGACCCCCGGAACTCTCTCCATGTAAACTCTCCATGTACTGGTGAAGGGTTCTTGATCCAAGGTGCTGGTGAAGGGTTCTTGATCCAAGGTGCTCGTGAAGGGTTCTTGATCCAAGGTGCCGGTGAAGGGTTCTTGATCTAGGGTGCTGGTGAAAGGTTCTTGATCCAGGGTGCTGGTGAAAGGTTCTTGATCCAGGGTGTCAGTGAAGGGTTCTTGATCCAGGGTGCTGGTGAAAGGTTCTTGATCCAGGGTACTGGTGAAGGGTTCTTGATCCAGGGTACTGGTGAAAGGTTCTTGATCCAGGGTGCTGGTGAAGCATTCTTGATCCAGGGTACTGGTGAAGGGTTCTTGATCCAAGGTGCTGGTGAAGGGTTCTTGATTCAGGGTGCTGGTGAAGGGTTCTTGATCCAGGGTACTGGTGAAGGGTTCTTGATCCAGGGTGCTGCTGAAGGGTTCTTGATCCAGGGTACTGGTGAAGGGTTCTTGATCCAGGGTGTTGGTGAAGGGTTCTTGATCCAGGGTGCTGGTGAAGCATTCTTGATCCAGGGTACTGGTGAAGGGTTCTTGATCCAAGGTGCTGGTGAAAGGTTCTTGATTCAGGGTGCTGGTGAAGGGTCCTTGATCCAGGGTACTGGTGCAGGGTTCTTGATCCAGGGTGCTGCTGAAGGGTTCTTGATCCAGGGTACTGGTGAAGGGTTCTTGATCCAGTTTGTTGGTGAAGGGTTCTTGATCCAGGGTGCTGGTGAAGGGTTCTTGATCCAGGGTACTGGTGAAGGGTTTTTGATCCAGGGTGCTGGTGAAGGGTTTTTGATCCAGGGTGCTGGTGAAGGGTTCTTGATCCAGGGTGCTGGTGAAGGGTTCTTGATCCAGGGTACTGGTGAAGGGTTCTTGATCCAGGGTGCTGGTGAAGGGTTCTTGATCCAGGGTGCTGGTGAAGGGTTCTTGATCCAGGGTACTGGTGAAGGGTTCTTGATCCAGGGTGCTGGTGAAAGGTTCTTGATCCAGGGTGCTGGTGAAGGGTTCTTGATCCAGGGTACTGGTGAAGGGTTCTTGATCCAGGGTGCTGGTGAAGGGTTCTTGATCCAGGGTGCTGGTGAAGGGTTCTTGATCCAGGGTGCTGGTGAAGGGTTCTTGATCCAGGGTACTGGTGAAGGGTTCTTGATCCAGGGTGCTGGTGAAAGGTTCTTGATCCAGGGTGCTGGTGAAGGGTTCTTGATCCAAGGTACTGGTGAAGGGTTCTTGATCCAGGGTACTGGTGAAGGGTTCTTGATCCAGGGTACTGGTGAAGGTGCGAGACCTTTACCCACTCTGCCTGAGGTATCCCAGCAAGTGAGCACGTCTCCTGTGTTATCCCAGTGCTTAACAGAATAGGGAATAGCATATGGAGGTACAAATAAAAATGGGAACTATGGCTTTACTTATTCATAAAAGGGCTAGAATACAACATATCCTGATGGACATTTACATAATATAACAATTGAGCTATGAGACTTATTACCAGGGGGAAGGTAGATGTTATCAGTGACACTGACTAGTACTCTTAATTCACCGACCAGCTGACCCGAGATTCCCAATGCGTGGTCCGCTACACACGCGGCTGTCCAGAGCTCTCGCTCCCCGGACCTGTCACCAACAACCTCCTTGCTCAGCTGTTCCCTGGGCTTATATGGTGGTCAAAGTACCCCTCCACAATTGGGTGTGCACCACGTGTTACGACTTTACGCCGAGGTCTGACGCCGTCAAGAACAAAAGACCTCAGACGTGGGCGTGACTACCCGACATTTGCCAAGGCAGGTGTGACCATATAATTAGGTCTCCCTAGAGACCTCACAAGCCCATCTGAACTGCATCACAAAGGGTTCTTGATCCAGGGTGCTGGTGAAGGGTTCTTGATCCAAGGCGCTGGTGAAGGGTTCTTGATCCAAGGTGTTGGTGAAGGGTTCTTGATCCAAGGTGCTGGTGAAGGGTTCTTGATCCAAGGTGCCAGTGAAAGATTGTTGATCCAAGGTGCCGGTGAAGGGTTGTTGATCCAAGGTGCCGGTAAAGGGTTCTTGATTCAAGGTACAGATGAAGGGTTCTTGATCCAAGGTGCCGGTGAAGGGTTCTTGATCCAAGGTGCCGGTGAAGGGTTCTTGTTCCAAGGTGCCGGTGAAGGGTTCTTGATCCAGGGTACTGGCGAAGGGTTCTTGATCCAGGGTACTGGTGAAGGGTTCTTGATCCAGGGTACTGGTGAAGGGGTCTTGATCCAGGGTGCTGGTGAATGGTTCTTGATCCAGGGTGCTGGTGAAGGGTTCTTGATCCAGGGTGTTGATGAAGGATTGTTGATTCAAGGAACATGACATAGCTTCCCATTGTTTTCCATGAAACGTGATTGCCTCCCATTCCCCTGGCGCTGTATGGCCCCTGTAGGTTTGTGGCTTCCCTTTGATTATAATAACATTAACATCAGTAACCAATACAACAACATCCATAGCCAAAGAACATCCAAACGACGGCAGCCAAGCAACAATAACGACTAAACAACATTAAGACAACGACAGTAAAACAACCAGTGGCAACCAACAACCAATGACAAACTAAACACAAACAATAGAGCATTCCTTGTGTGATGTGTTGAGCGGCGCAACAATACACCGTAGGTCACCTGGACCTGTTTTACTGCCATGTTAAGTGCCACCTGACTCGTCAACTGACGAGGTTAAGAGGATGGAAGGAAGGGAGGGAGAGAGGAAGGAAGAAAGGGAGGGAGGAAGGGAATACTGACAGGGTGATTGCTTGTTGTTGGTGACGATCACCAGAAATCCCTGTGAGGCAGGAAGGTAGTGAACCAGTGTAAGGGAGAAGTAATGAACGTGGGAGATAAAGAGGAAAGGGAGGAAGGATGGAAGAACCGTTATGTAACAAAAGGGACATCACGTGTAAACGAGGGTTAAAGAACTGTTATTGAAAATAATTACTAATCAGGATGGACAGGATAATATAAGTTTTTGGAATTTCCCCTTCGTTCATAGACGGAGGATAAAGCACACACACACCTCGGCCACGATCACCTGATAGCGGTATCTCTTGCCCCTCTCAGTATCACGCCTCTGACCTGCAACTGACTGCTACACTGTTTAACAGTTTGTTAGGATCCAACTCTCTATCTAATAACTCTCCTCCCCTATTTTTATCTGTCAAATCCATTCTTTCCCTCGGCTTTCTCAACTTATTAATCTCATTCCAAAACTTTTTCTTATTCTTAGCAAAATTTGTTGATAGCATCTCACTCACTCTCTTATTTGCTCTCTTTATACATTCCTTCGCCACTCTCTTGAATATGGCTGTGGGATTTTTATGACTGTTACGGGTACCTGTAGAAACCTGTGGGTATGACTACTTGGGTACCTGTGGGGACCGCTAGAAAATTTTATGACTGTCTGGGCACTAGTAGAGACCCTTGGAAACTGTCATGACCACTTAGGTTTCTATAGTGACCTCTGGGAAATTTTTATGACTATCTGGGTGCTTGTGGGGACTCGTGGGAAATACTATGACTACCTGTGTACCTGTGAGGACCTCTGAGTTTTTTTCAAGTTCCTTTGGTATCTGTGGGGACCTCTGGGGGAGTTTATGGAAGTCTTGTGATATTAACTGTTTGATGCTGTTCTTCATTTAAGTTGGATATTTAAACCTATTATTTAATTCTTTCAGATAATAGTAGCTCTTGTTTAGAGAGTTAAATTCGATTGTGTGTGATGTGTATGTTTTTTGTATTGTATAGGACATAGGTACTTTTTTTGACAAGAGCGCTCAGTAACCTATTGGTCCCAAGACTGTAAATATCAAAACTCTCTCTCTCTCTCTCTCTCTCTCTCTCTCTCTCTCTCTCTCTCTCTCTCTCTCTTCTCTCGTGGCGTGACACGACCAGGGTGGGTGTTGATGGCACACAACATACGTATTTCATCTCCCTCTTGAGTGCCACTTTGTGCAGGTGATAATACCTGGGTAAATCCAGAGTGGGTTAATGCCACTGCAATCTCCTGCATGCAGCGTAGTCTCACAGTAATCCTCCATTTCACCATACCACGGTAATTTCCCCTGTTTCTCGTCTCTCCTAATTTCTTCCTGCCTACATCTTCCACGTTTCTTCATGCTTCCAGTCTTTCCCAGACTCTTATTGCCTCTGTCTTCCATGTTTTTTTCATGCTTCCAGCCTTCCCCAGACTTTTGCTGCCTCTGTCCTCCAAGTTTCTTCATGTTAAGAGTCTTCTCCAGTTTCTTCCTCTCGTCCTCTTCCAAATTTCTACAAACTTCACAGTTTCTTCATGTCCCTGTAGTCTTCAATGACTGTAACACTTCTGATGAATGTCATTAGCACAATCTGTAATACAGAGAGACACCTGATAATATGTACATGGAAAATACTTGAGGGCCAGGTCTCCAGTCTTTATACTTCCATGGCACTCCCTGAGCCTGTGACGAGTGCTCATATTGATTTTCTATTAACTCTGTGTCTGTAGTTTCAGAAAATGTATTTTAGCGCTGTGCAGCTCTTTGCTGCCTCCTCTGTGTTGTAACCTTGTGTTTTCATGCTCCGATATTGTCTTCCAGCTTCGTATTTTCATAACATCAGATGACACCCCTATGCTCCAACGCTCACGAAATGTTTATTGAAAATAATTCACCATGAAGTGTTATGCATCTTATTAAAAAAAGATTATATGAAAATGAAAAACAATGCTTATAAAAAATTAAATTTTTATTATTCAAGCTAATTCAGTTTAATTTTTAAAAATGTTTCATGACGTATTTTGTACCTTATATATATATATATATATATATATATATATATATATATATATATATATATATATATATATATATATATATATATATATATATATATATATATATAAAATGTGCTGAGTAGGTGAAATTGAAGCTGGTCACTTAGCAAGAACTCATTTAAAATTAAGTCCTTTCGAAAATTTTCTGTTATACGTTTAAAGATATATTTTTTAATTTATGTTAATGTAAAAATTAATAATTTTGTACCAAAAGAACCTTAGAAAACTTACCTAACCTTATTATAACAAGCGGAATTTAATTTTTCCTAATCCAGCTAAATATATTTTAGATAAATATACAGTAATTTAATAATAAACACAATGAAATATATTTTTTCGTTAGGTTCAGATTGATTTTTGCTAAAATATTGCATATACAGCCCGTCCACACGCAGCTGGGAAACTTACAGACCTCCTGAAAAAAGTAAACGATGGTTCCACTATCTTAAATGCTCCACCAACCATCAAGGCATGGCACAACTTGCTACTTTTTGGCAATGTCTGCTTAGCTGTGCCGGAAAGAAGGGGAAAGAGGCTAGCCTCAATGATAATTAAATCCTTAAGAGATTTTCCTAGAGTTGATAACCTCATTCGCTTTCCCCGTCAACACAAAAAAGGGAGAGGCAGAACCCCCACTCACTCTACTGACAGTGAAAAAGTCAGAGTCCAGGTGAGCAAGAAAATTGAAGAGGGCAACACAGTGGGGGCAATAAGAATTATTACCAGTGAAGATACAGTTGCTCCCAGGGATGCTGACACGGCTGAAGCACTTAGAGGAAAGCATCCTGCCAGGGAAACCAGTGGCACCAACAGTTCCAACACCTCTGTCCCCACTATGGAACCATTGATAGTGGAAGACTCAGACATTTACAAAGCAATAATGTCGTTCCCATCTGGCTCTGCTGGGGGTTACACTGGAATAAGGCCACAGCATTTAAAGGAAATGGTTAATCCAGTTATTGGGGAAATTGCAGAGACACTGCTTTCAGAGATCACAAGGTTCGTCAACAATTCCTTGGCTGGTCTGATTCCTGATGAAATTAGACCTTTCGTTTTTTGGTGCAACACTTTGTGCACTTAAAAAGAAGGATGGAGGAATTCGGCCAATTGCAGTAGGCAACACCTTACGCCGTCTCGTATCCAAAGCTGCTGTCCGAAGTATTCGTGCACAGGCAGCCATGATGCTTCAGCCAAACCAGTTTGGCTTTGGGGTCTCTCAAGGAAGTGAAGCAGCGGTTCATGCAACAAGGGCGTATATCAACAACCTGCCTGAGGACAATGCAGTGGTAAAATTAGATTTCAAGAATGCGTTCAATCTCCTGAAAAGAGACGTGATATTAGCAGCAGTACAAGGACATTTCCCTGGTCTCTTCCCTTTTGTTTCAGCTGGGTATAGCAAGGAATCAATGCTTCTCTTTGGAGAGCATGAAATTACATCATCGGAGGGTGTCCAACAAGGAGATCCTCTTGCACCATTTCTCTTCTGCATAGCAGTTAGGGAAATCACAGTCAGACTGACCAGCGAGCTAAACATCTGGTTCCTAGATGATGGCACACTAGCAGGTACAAAAGAGTCCCTCCTACATGACCTTACACAGGTAATGACACGGGGACAGGAAATGGGTCTCGTCCTGAATCCATCCAAATGTGAAATCATCTCAGTCAGTCAACAAGTGATAAATGCAGTGAGATCAAAACTACCAGGAGCAGCAGTCATTGCCCCCACAAATAGTGTCTTGCTAGGAGCACCTCTGGGAAGCAATGCCATTGACACAATTCTCAGGAAGAAATTGGAAGAGTTAAGGAGAATGGAACAACGAATAGGCAATCTGGACACCCACGATGCCTTGTACCTTCTCACAAAGTGCTTGAGTCTGCCCAGGTTGACATATTTCCTAAGATGTGCACCTTCATATGATAACCCTATACTGCACTAATATGACAGTATTCTGAGGCAGATTTTTACGAAAGTACTTAACCTTACTCTAGAAGACGGGCAGTGGAACCAAGCTACACTTCCAGTCAGACTAGGAGGCATTGGTGTCCGCAAGTCATCACAGATTGCGTTACCTGCTTTTCTGTCCTCGTGTATTGCATCCAGAGAGCTTGTAGCAGCGATTCTCCCTGAACATCTTAGGGACAAGATTGGAGTCCAGGACCAAAAATTCATTGACGGAGCAGTGATCTGGGATAATCTAACGGGCTCTCGAACCAGACCTGCTCCCCCCAACAACTACAAACAATCGCACTGGGATGGTCCAATAGTGGAAAATATTGCCTCAACAATGCTTCAGAGTGTGTCAGGGAAGGATAGAGCCCGCCTCCTGGCAGTGAGAGCCCCTCATGCTGGGGACTTTCTGTTGGCTGTTCCCAAATCCAGCCTTGGCACACGTCTCGACCCACAGACCATCTGCATCGGTGTTGCCCTTCGACTTGCCGCCCCTGTTCTCGCCGAACACAGGTGTATTTGTGGCAGTGAAGCAGCAGACCGATTCGGGTACCATGGTCTTGTGTGCCGTAAATCCGAGGGAAAGATTGCAAGACATGAGGTTAATAACATTATCAAGAGGAGCCTCACAACAGCTGGATGCCCAGCAGTAAGGGAGCCACCCCAACTATGCAGATCTGATGGCAGCCAGAAGCGTCCAGATGGTATCACCCTTCAAGCCTGGACAGATGGGAAGCAGGTGGTGTGGGACTATACATGTGCATCTACCTTGGCTGATACCTATCTCCAATACACCAGGGAAGAAGGAGGGGCAGCTGCCAGCCTCAGGGAGTCCCAAAAATCTAGAAAATATGGAGAACTTGCCCATCATTATATGTTTGTTCCCATAGGCTCAGAGACCCTTGGCTCATGGGGAAAGAGTGCATCTAAATTCCTTAAGGAGCTGGGAAAAAGACTCATCAGGGTAACTAGGGATCCCAGGGCAGCTAGTTTCCTGTTCCAGCGGCTCAGTGCGGCTGTTCAAAGGGGTAATGCCTGCTGTATTTTGGGCACATGCCCCAGCTCTGAGGAGCTGGATGAGATTTTCGCCTTATAATCGGTGATACACACGTAACAACATGTACCGTATATGCCACCTTTATATCAACAATGTATCTCTTAAATCTTCTGTACCATATTATGTAATAAAATGTTCCTATTAGTAAACAAAAATATATATCAAAAGATGGGGTGGTAGGGAAAGTGGAATATTCAAACGGCTTCAGGAAGAAATCCAAATATTCTTCCTTGAAGCCTTTTTATCCACTTCTCCTAGACTATGGGTCCCACAATTTACACCAGAGGTGGACCCCATCCTATATATATATAATATATATATATATATATATATATATATATATATATATATATATATATATATATATATATATATATATATATATATATATATGAGTGTGTATGTTTAGCTGTCTCTGCCACACTTTTTCTCTCATCCTGTACGCGGTATTACATAAACTTTGGTTTCGACTAGACTTGTGGGTTTCTTTATGATTAGGTTTCTAATGGTAGTGCTGGAAGTAGTAGTAGTAGTAGTGGATGCTCTGTCACCCTCACAGCAGCCACTGGAAATATTAGCCACCCTATTCTTGGGAAGTTGACAAAATTACTAGCGAACTGTCAAGCTTGATGGTAATGATGCACAACACCACGTCTACAGCTGTTAAAGAAATGTGAGGTAAAATGCAGCTTAGAGGCCGCCATTACCATGTACTTGAATTTATATCATAGCGAAGGGGACATCTTTCAGGTTCATAGAATTAAACACAACCTATATTTTCCTGAATCTTTTTTTGACTTAACTACATTATTAAATATTTTATGAGCATTTGAATATCTGAGTGTCATTTAAAACACAGAAATACGAAGCTGGGTGATATCAGTATTTGGAAAGACAAGGTTATAAAACAAAGAGGTCAGAAAAGTTACACAATGCTGTCATATGTTTTCTGAAACTACAACGGACATAGAGCTAATGGAAAATGTATATGAGCATACCTCACCCCACTTTCTACCATCCAACCTATCTGGCTCATGGACTAGGCAGCCTGATATAGTGATGAATGATATGAGGAAGAATCGAAGAAACCAAGTGCAAAACGGCTGTACAATAATTACAATAAGTAATCCCAGTAAATAATTTTACTAAATATCTGTGGTCCAAGATTCTTCAACCTGTTAACAACAGAAATCAGAAATACCACTGGAACGAAGGCAGTAGTTTTTAAGAGGAAACTGAACCACTGTCTTCTGTAAATTTCTGATCAGCAGGGTTGTGATGGCTGTGTGGACCTGCGGGTAGCTAGTACAAACAGGCGAGTTGATCAGGGGGCCAAGAACGAGGCCAGGGTGCTAGGGTAGAAGAACGCTCGAGAAAGATCACAGGTATATATAACAACGGTACAGTATACCACATGAAGACAAAGGGAGACACGGAGTTTGTGTTGTAATAGTCAGTCTGTGTTTATTACGCAACTTAATATTATAATGCTGAAAATCGAAACAGCAGATTATGAAAGACCGAAGATCTATACAGTAAACGCCATATTAGTGAAGACTTGTAGAGTGAACGCTGGATTAGTGTAAACAATAGGAAACTGGAATAATTCAAACGTGAACGCTGAAACAAAGTGAACTTCGCCAGATTCGACGAAGGGTTTTGGGAATTTCTTGGGATAATTTTGCGGCTCCTCAACTTGTTTACCAGAATTAAGTGGGATGCTGGTTCATTACCAGTGATCAATTTTTAAGCTGACTGGCCGAGTCCAAGTGTGGCGTCAGGCAGACTCCACGCAGCTACACTTGTCCGTGTATTATGGTGTGTGTATTATGATTGTTATAGTGTGTATATTATGATTGTTATAGTGTGTATATTATGATTGTTATAGTGTGTATATTATGATTGTTATAGTGTGTATATTATGATTGTTATAGTGTATATTATGATTGTTATAGTGTGTATATTATGATTGTTATAGTGTGTATATTATGATTGTTATAGTGTGTATATTATGATTGTTATAGTGTGTATTATGATTGTTATAGTGTGTATATTATGATTGTTATAGTGTGTATATTATGATTGTTATAGTGTGTATATTATGATTGTTATAGTGTGTATTATGATTGTTATAGTGTGTATATTATGATTGTTATAGTGTGTATATTATGATTGTTATAGTGTGTATATTATGATTGTTATAGTGTGTATATTATGGTTACCTGGAGGTTATTCCGGGGATCAACGCCCCCGCGGCCCGGTCCATGACCAGGCCTCCCGATGGATCAGGGCCTGATCAACTAGGCTGTTACTGCTGGCCGCACGCAGTCCGACGTACGAGCCACAGCCCGGCTGATCCGGCACTGACTTTAGGTATCTGTCCAGCTCTCTCTTGAAGGCAGCCAGGGGTTTATTGGCAATTCCCCTAATGCTTGATGGGAGGCTGTTGAACAGTCTTGGGCCCCGGACACTTATGGTGTTTTCTCTTAGTGTACCAATGGCGCCCCTACTTTTTATTGGCGGCATTTTGCATCGCCTGCCCAGTCTTTTACTTTCGTAGGGAGTGATTTCTGTGTGCAGATTTGGGACCATTCCTTCCAAGATTTTCCAAGTGTAGATTATGATATATCTCTCCCTCCTGCGTTCCAACGAGTACAAGTCAAGTGCTTCCAAGCGTTCCCAGTAGTTAAGGTGCTTGACAGAACTTATACGTGCAGTAAAGGATCTCTGTACACTCTCTAGATCTGCGATTTCACCTGCTTTGTATGGAGATGTTAATGTACAGCAGTATTCCAGCCTAGAGAGAACAAGTGATTTGAAAAGGATCATCATGGGCTTGGCACATCTCGTTTTGAAAGTTCTCATTATCCATCCTATCATTTTCTTTGCACGTGCGATCGTGGCACTGTTGTGATCCTTGAAAGTGAGATCCTCAGACATTACTACTCCCAGGTCCCTTACATTATTTTTCCGCTCTATTGTATGGCCGGAGTCAGTAGTATACTCTGTTCTAGTTATTATCTCCTCCAGTTTTCCATAACGGAGTAGTTGGAATTTGTCCTCATTGAACATCATATTGTTTACCGTTGCCCACTGGAAAACTTTGTTTATATCTTCTTGGAGGTTAACCGCGTCCTCAGCAGATGACAGCCTCATGCAGATCCTAGTATCATCCGCAAAGGATGATACGGTGCTGTGATGTATATCTCTGTTTATGTCTGATATGAGGATAAGGAATAAGATGGGGGCGAGTACTGTGCCTTGTGGAACAGAGCTCTTCACTATGGCAGCCTCCGATTTAACTCTGTTGACCACTACTCTTTGTGTTCGATTTGTTAGGAAGTTGAAGATCCATCTCCCCACTTTCCCAGTTATTCCTTTAGCACGTATTTTATGGGCTATTACGCCATGATCGCATTTGTCAAATGCTTTTGCAAAGTCTGTGTATATTACATCTGCATTCTGATTTTCTTCCAGTGCATCCAAGGCCATGTCATAGTGATCCAGTAGTTGTGAGAGGCAGGAGCGACCTGCCCTGAACCCATGTTGCCCTGGATTGTGCAGATTTTGGGAATCCAGGTGATTTGCAATCCTGCTTCTTAGCACTCTTTCAAAGATTTTTATGATGTGGGATGTCAGAGCTATTGGTCTATAGTTCTTAGCTAATGCTTTGCTGCCACCTTTATGGAGTGGGGCTATATCCGTTGTTTTAAGTGACTGTGGAATTTCACCCATGTCCAAGCTCCTCCTCCATAGTGTACTTAGGGCACGCGAGAGGGGTTTCTTGCAGTTCTTAATGAAAACAGAGTTCCACGAGTCTGGACCCGGGGCTGAGTGCATAGGCATGTTGTCAATGGCTTTTTCGAAATCTATCGGAGTTAGGGTAATGTCGGAAATCTGGCATACATTTATGGAGTTTTGAGGCTCATTCATGAAGAAATCATTTGGGTCGTCGATCCTCAGACCGATTAGTGGTTCACTAAACACAGAGTCGTACTGGGATTTCAATATTTCACTCATTTCCTTGTTGTCGTCTGTGTAAGTCCCATCCTGTCTGAGTAAGGGCCCGATACTAGATGTGGTATTTGCCTTGTTTTTGGCATATGAAAAGAAATATTTCGAATTTCTTTCAATTTCACTAATAGCTTTAAGCTCCTCCTGCCTCTCCTGGTTCCTGTAAGAGTCATTTAGCTTAAGTTCGATAGTTTCCACTTCCCTGGTCAGCGCCTCCCTTCGTGTATCAGATATTTTAGCACTCCTAAGGAGCTCAGTGACTCTTCGTCGTCTTCTGTAGAGGGAGCGTCTTTTTCTCTCCAGTTTACTCCTGCTCTTCTTCTTTCTCAGGGGAATATGCCTAGAACATGCTTCGGCTACCAGGAATTTGATCCTTTCAAGGCACTGGTTTGGGTCCATGTCATTTAAGACATCTTCCCAACATGTTTCGTTTAGGACATGGTTTACCTGGTCCCAGTTGATGTTCTTGTTGTTGAAATTGTATTTTGTGAAGACACCTTCACAGGTACATGCATTCTGTTGTTCAGGACCCCTATGCATGTACGTCTGGACTTCGATTAGATTGTGATCGGAATTAGTTGTTTTTGATATTCTTATGTCTCTTATCAGGTCCTCATTATTTGTGAAGATAAGGTCAAGTGTGTTTTCTAGTCTTGTTGGCTCCACTATCTGCTGGCTTAAGGTGTGTTTTTCGCAGAGACTTAGTAGCTCATGTGTGTGTGACCTTTCATCTGCGCTACCTCCAGGGATTGTTTCAGCTATAACATTATTTGCTACATTCTTCCATTTTGTATGCCTTAGGTTGAAATCACCAAGCAGTAAGATGTTTGGGGATGGAGTTGGAAGGTTTTCCAAACAGTAATCGATTTTCAGTAGCTGTTCCTTGAACTGTTGGGAGGTTGCATCTGGTGGCTTGTATACAACCACAATGACTAGGTTTTGGTTCTCGATCTTTATTGATAGAACTTCAACTACCTCATTTGTGGTGTTCAGCAACTCCGTGCAGATAAGGGACTCTTTGACATACAGGCCAACCCCCCCTTGTTGCCTGTTTTTTCTGTCGCATCTAAAAAGGTTGTAACCACTTATCCATATTTCACTGTCAAAGTGATCTTTTGTGTGAGTCTCTGTGAAGGCTGCAAACATTGCATTAGACTCCACTAGAAGTCCACTGATAAAAGGTATTTTGTTGTTGGTGGATGGCTTAAGGCCCTGTATATTAGCAAATATGAACGAGGTTGTATTCTGTGTTTGTTGGGGGGATTTTGTTATTGGCATCAGTAGTTGTAATAATTCTGGAGGGCCATGGGTGGCCACTGGCTGCGCCTCCAGTCCAACAAGGCTCCAAGGTGGTGGACTATTTTTGTTATTTCCTTCCATTTTCTTTTTTCGTCTCCTGCCACTAAAAAATCACCTGGAGTTGGGTTGTCGTAGCTACTATTGTTTGTCTTGTGGGATCTGTGCCTCCTGGTCGCTTTTAGATGGTATGCAGGGCATTCGATGTTGTAACACTGCTTCTGGAGGACCGAGGAGTGGCACATTTTTGGGTGAAAGAAAGTACAGGAAGAAGAACGACACACTCCTTTAGACAGGAGGTCGCTACATTTTTTGGGATGGTCAAAGTTGCATGTCCCATTTTTTTCCCCTGTTATTCCATGCTTACAGATGCCCCAAGCATAATATTTGATTGTTATAGTGTGTATTATGATTGTTATAGTGTGTATATTATGATTGTTATAGTGTGTATATTATGATTGTTATAGTGTGTATATTATGATTGTTATAGTGTGTATATTATGATTGTTATAGTGTGTATATTATGATTGTTATAGTGTGTATATTATGATTGTTATAGTGTGTATATTATGATTGTTATAGTGTGTATATTATGATTGTTATAGTGTGTATATTATGATTGTTATAGTGTGTATATTATGATTGTTATAGTGTGTATATTATGATTGTTATAGTGTGTATTATGATTGTTATAGTGTGTATATTATGATTGTTATAGTGTGTATATTATGATTGTTATAGTGTGTATATTATGATTGTTATAGTGTGTATATTATGATTGTTATAGTGTGTATATTATGATTGCGTTATAGTGTGTATGAATGTACCATGTTGTCTGTCTGGAAGGAGGAGGTGGAGGTGGTGGTGGTGGTGGTGGTGGAAGAGGAGGTGGAGGAGGAAGAAGATGATGATGTGGGAGAGGGTGAGGAAGGTGAGACAGGGGAATTAGTTGCGTCACATTAATCACCCTGACTGTGTTCAGTGGTAATCTTGCTGGAGAAGGAGGAGCCATGTCTGAGTGTTATGTGGTTCTGCTCCTTCTCCATGTAGAGTGTCACGTGGTTCTGCTCCATGTAGAGTGTCATGTGGTTCTGCTCCATGTAGAGTGTCATGTGGTTCTGCTCCATGTTGAGTGTTATGTGGTTCTGCTCCATGGTGAGCGTATATATATATATATATATATATATATATATATATATATATATATATATATACACACACACACACACACACACACACATATATATATATATATATATATATATATATATATATATATGTAGTATAGGTAGTAGGTTGGTAGACAGCAACCACCCAGGGAAGTACTACCGTCCTGCCAGATGACTGTGAAACAGAAACCTGTAACTGTTTTGCATGATGGTAGGATTGCTGGTTTCTTTTTCTGTCAAATAAACACGCTAGATAACAGGGATATCTTGCTACTCCTACTTACACTTTGGTCACACTTCACAGACACGCACATGCATATATATATACATACATCTAGGTTTTTCTCCTTTTTCTAAATAGCTCTTGTTCCTCTTTATTTCTTCTATTGTCCATGGGGAAGTGGAAAAGAATCTTTCCTCCGTAAGCCATGCGTGTCGTATGAGGCGACTAAAATGCCGGGAGCAATGGGCTAGTAACCCCTTCTCCTGTAGACATTTACTAAAAAAGAGAAGAAGAAAAACTTTATAAAACTGGGATGCTTAAATGTGCGTGGATGTAGTGCAGATGACAAGAAACAGATGATTGCTGATGTTATGAATGAAAAGAAGTTGGATGTCCTGGCCCTAAGCGAAACAAAGCTGAAGGGGGTAGGGGAGTTTCGGTGGGGGGAAATAAATGGGATTAAATCTGGAGTATCTGAGAGAGTTAGAGCAAAGGAAGGGGTAGCAGTAATGTTGAATGATCAGTTATGGAAGGAGAAAAGAGAATATGAATGTGTAAATTCAAGAATTATGTGGATTAAAGTAAAGGTTGGATGCGAGAAGTGGGTCATAATAAGCGTGTATGCACCTGGAGAAGAGAGGAATGCAGAGGAGAGAGAGAGATTTTTGGAGATGTTAAGTGAATGTATAGGAGCCTTTGAACCAAGTGAGAGAGTAATTGTGGTAGGGGACCTGAATGCTAAAGTAGGAGAAACTTTTAGAGAGGGTGTGGTAGGTAAGTTTGGGGTGCCAGGTGTAAATGATAATGGGAGCCCTTTGATTGAACTTTGTATAGAAAGGGGTTTAGTTATAGGTAATACATATTTTAAGAAAAAGAGGATAAATAAGTATACAAGATATGATGTAGGGCGAAATGACAGTAGTTTGTTGGATTATGTATTGGTAGATAAAAGACTGTTGAGTAGACTTCAGGATGTACATGTTTATAGAGGGGCCACAGATATATCAGATCACTTTCTAGTTGTAGCTACAGTGAGAGTAAAAGGTAGATGGGATACAAGGAGAATAGAAGCATCAGGGAAGAGAGAGGTGAAGGTTTATAAACTAAAAGAGGAGGCAGTTAGGGTAAGATATAAACAGCTATTGGAGGATAGATGGGCTAATGAGAGCATAGGCAATGGGGTCGAAGAGGTATGGGGTAGGTTTAAAAATGTAGTGTTAGAGTGTTCAGCAGAAGTTTGTGGTTACAGGAAAGTGGGTGCGGGAGGGAAGAGGAGCGATTGGTGGAATGATGATGTGAAGAGAGTAGTAAGGGAGAAAAAGTTAGCATATGAGAAGTTTTTACAAAGTAGAAGTGATGCAAGGAGGGAAGAGTATATGGAGAAAAAGAGAGAGGTTAAGAGAGTGGTGAAGCAATGTAAAAAGAGAGCAAATGAGAGAGTGGGTGAGATGTTATCAACAAATTTTGTTGAAAATAAGAAAAAGTTTTGGAGTGAGATTAACAAGTTAAGAAAGCCTAGAGAACAAATGGATTTGTCAGTTAAAAATAGGAGAGGAGAGTTATTAAATGGAGAGTTAGAGGTATTGGGAAGATGGAGGGAATATTTTGAGGAATTGTTAAATGTTGATGAAGATAGGGAAGCTGTGATTTCGTGTATAGGGCAAGGAGGAACAACATCTTGTAGGAGTGAGGAAGAGCCAGTTGTGAGTGTGGGGGAAGTACGTGAGGCAGTAGGTAAAATGAAAGGGGGTAAGGCAGCCGGGATTGATGGGATAAAGATAGAAATGTTAAAAGCAGGTGGGGATATAGTTTTGGAGTGGTTGGTGCAATTATTTAATAAATGTATGGAAGAGGGTAAGGTACCTAGGGATTGGCAGAGAGCATGCATAGTTCCTTTGTATAAAGGCAAAGGGGATAAAAGAGAGTGCAAAAATTATAGGGGGATAAGTCTGTTGAGTATATCTGGCAAAGTGTATGGTAGAGTTATTATTGAAAGAATTAAGAGTAAGACGGAGAATAGGATAGCAGATGAACAAGGAGGCTTTAGGAAAGGTAGGGGGTGTGTGGACCAGGTGTTTACAGTGAAACGTATAAGTGAACAGTATTTAGATAAGGCTAAAGAGGTCTTTGTGGCATTTATGGATTTGGAAAAGGCGTATGACAGGGTGGATAGGGGGGCAATGTGGCAGATGTTGCAGGTGTATGGCGTAGGAGGTAGGTTACTGAAAGCAGTGAAGAGTTTTTACGAGGATAGTGAGACTCAAGTTAAAGTATGTAGGAAAGAGGGAAATTATTTCCCAGTAAAAGTGGGCCTTAGACAAGGATGTGTGATGTCACCGTGGTTGTTTAATATATTTATAGATGGGGTTGTAAGAGAAGTAAATGCGAGGGTCTTGGCAAGAGGCGTGGAGTTAAAAGATAAAGAATCACACATAAAGTGGGAGTTGTCACAGTTGCTCTTTGCTGATGACACTGTGCTCTTGGGAGATTCTGAAGAGAAGTTGCAGAGATTGGTGGATGAATTTGGTAGGGTGTGCAAAAGAAGAAAATTGAAAGTGAATACAGGAAAGAGTAAGGTTATGAGGATAACAAAAAGATTAGGTGATGAAAGATTGGATATCAGATTGGAGGGAGAGAGTATGGAGGAGGTGAATGTATTCAGATATTTGGGAGTGGACGTGTCAGCGGATGGGTCTATGAAAGATGAGGTGAATCATAGAATTGATGAGGGGAAAAGGGTGAACGGTGCACTTAGGAGTCTGTGGAGACAAAGAACTTTGTCCTTGGAGGCAAAGAGGGGAATGTATGAGAGTATAGTTTTACCAACGCTCTTATATGGGTGTGAAGCATGGGTGATGAATGTTGCAGCGAGGAGAAGGCTGGAGGCAGTGGAGATGTCATGTCTAACTTCGTAGTTTGGAAGTTAGGAGGAGGTGCGGGATTACCAAAACTGTTGTCCAGAGGGCTGAGGAAGGGTTGTTGAGGTGGTTCGGACATGTGGAGAGAATGGAGCGAAACAGAATAACTTCAAGAGTGTATCAGTCTGTAGTGGAAGGAAGGCGGGGTAGGGGTCGGCCTAGGAAAGGTTGGAGGGAGGGGGTAAAGGAGGTTTTGTGTGCGAGGGGTTTGGACTTCCAGCAGGCATGCGTGAGCGTGTTTGATAGGAGTGAATGGAGACAAATGGTTTTTAATACTTGACGTGCTGTTGGAGTGTGAGCAAAGTAACATTTATGAAGGGGTTCAGGGAAACCGGCAGGCCGGACTTGAGTCCTGGAGATGGGAAGTACAGTGCCTGCACTCTGAAGGAGGGGTGTTAATGTTGCAGTTTAAAAACTGTAGTGTAAAGCACCCTTCTGGCAAGACAGTGATGGAGTGAATGATGGTGAAAGTTTTTCTTTTTCGGGCCACCCTGCCTTGGCGGGAATCGGCCAGTGTGATAATAAAAAATATATATATATATATATATATGATGTGTGTGTCGTACCGAATACGTAAAACTTGCGATTTTGGCTTAATTAAATAGCAGCGCTTGTCTTGCCGAATACGGCAAGCGAAAAGTTTATATGCAATAATTTCGCAAAAATCATTCCGAACCTAACGAAAAAAATATATTTCGTTGTGTTTGTTTATTATAAGATTATTGTAAGCTTATCTAAAATATATTTAGTTGGATTAGGCTAAATTAAATTGCGCCTCCTATAATAAGGTTAGGTAAGTTTTCTAAGGTTCTTTTGGTACAAAATTGTTAATTTTTACATTAACATAAATGAAAAAAAATATCTTTAAACGTATAAGAGAAAATTTTAGAAAGGACTTAATTTTAAATGAGTTCTTGCTAAATGACCAGTTTTACCTATTCGCCACGACATATATATATATTATTTTAAGTTCCAGTAAGTAATTTCGTATTCCCGCAACATATCCTATATTAATTTTTTTACGAGATTCTCATTGTCAATTTCTGAACTCTCCAAACTTCATATTTATTGCAAATAAAAATAATATAATTTAGGGAAGGTAAGATAAACCTATAAGAAGTGCAATTAATCACAAATATTCCATTTAATTAAAAAAATTCCACAATGCGTCTGGCAATGGGGTAGCTGAGTGATCGCGGGAACGTTGAAATGTGTACGCGTATGACTCTTGGTGCGGAAATGAGTGGATTCCTGAGTAAGGGTCGTTTACCTTGTCTCCGGCGATGTGGATTATGTCTTAATTATGAAACATAGCAGTGAATGTTCGTCTTAATGTTTACCTCTGCAGTGATAACCTCTGACCTCTGCAGTGATAACTTCTGACCTCTGACATCTGCAGTGCTGATATCTGTGATGCTGACCTCTGCAGTGCTGGTTTCTGAGCTCTGCAGTGATGAACTTTGACCTCTGCAGTGCTGATTTCTCTGGTGCTGACCTCTGCAGTGCTGGTCTTAGCAGTGCTAAGCTAGATAAGACGCCAGAAAGTTTCTGAGAAACAATGGGACCTCT
This sequence comes from Cherax quadricarinatus, assembly GCF_038502225.1. Taxonomy (NCBI): domain Eukaryota; kingdom Metazoa; phylum Arthropoda; class Malacostraca; order Decapoda; family Parastacidae; genus Cherax; species Cherax quadricarinatus. The sequence continues at coordinate 2,052,460 of NC_091339.1, forward strand.
GCTTGTGGATCCCACCTCTGTCACCTTGCTTTTGGGACCCCACCTGTGGGATCTTACCTTTGAGACCCCACCTCTGGGATCTTACCTTTGGGACCCCATCTCTATGACCTTACTTCTGGGACACCACGTTTGCAACCACACCTCAGAAACTTAACTTTTGGGACCCATGCCTGGGCCCCCACCTCTGGAACCTTACCTTTGGGACCCCACCTCTAGAACCTTACCTTTGGGACCCCACCTCTGAGACTTACTTTTGGGACCTCACCTCTACGTAAGGTGCAGGCAAATGCATCTTGTAAACACACAAAGGAGCGATACGTTAGTTCTTGTGAGGTTTGCTGCATCTGGCCACCGTCACGAGACGCATCAGTACGCCATGGCGATGCTGTAGGTAATCCTACGCCAGACACGGAGGGAAGGTGCTGCCGGGATTCTCTTACCAGTCAGCTGGTGGCTTCATTAATTACGATGTTGATGTAAATGCTCCTTCCTCCGCCAGATGGTGCATGAGTCACTTACCATCTTCTCTCCCATTTAAAGGACAAGTTCACCAGCTTTAAACAACCAGTTCACCAGCTTTAAACAGCCAGTCCTTCAGGTTTAAACAGTCAGCGTGTGGTTGCCAACTATTTTAGCGACGACGATGTCTTTCCTCGCTGCCAGACGTATGTCGCTCGTTTGTGATTTTTTTTACCGGTTATTATATGTAAATAAATGATAACTAAGGTTAAGTTACAGTGCGTTAATTAAGGTTAGAATACACGGCGTTCAGGTTACTATGTGTTAATTAAAACCAAGTTAAACTGGGTTAATTAAGGTTATGTTACATTGTTTTAATTAAGGTTAAAGTGCATTGTTTCAGTTAAGGTTAGGATACACTGTGTTGTTTAAGGTTAGGTTACCTTACGCTAATTAAGGGTTTCAGTGCGTTAATTGAGGTTAGGTAAGGTTAAGTTGTTTTAATTAAGGTCAGATTACGTTAAGGTTAGGTTAACCTAACCTAACGTAAAATACCTAATAATTTTGTATGGGCAGTGTTTAGAGTTAAGAAAACTCACATCAGAGACTCTAACAGTATTGTCTGTATCCTTAACTATGACTTTTAATAATGTGAACGAGTAAGTTGCAGGGAGGAATATGTTAAAATCATCAAGTGATGTCGTACAAGTGCTGGGAATAAAAGTTCAAACCTAAGAGCTGGTAATTATCCTGGTCTGTTTATATACCTGGAAGTCGTTCCTGGGATCATCGCTCCCGCGGCCCAGTCTTTGACCAACCATCATCAGCAACGGCAGGGAAATTCACTGTACAGTTACAGAGGAAAGATAGCTGCTGCCTTGGTAATCTGGAGAATCCTACCTCACAAGTCTAACTTCACAAACAAAGTGGAAAATGTTGGAGAACAACATTGTGAAATTCTACTGGGAAGTACTCTAGCCCACGTAATGTTTACCACGAAACTCCTTAGACTCTGCGAGAAGTTTGCATTGAACCATTTGCATTGATATAAGAATGGGCTGGATTTGATTTTTTACAAACAGTGAGGAACTAACCAGAGACATAACTTCGAGTATACTAAACTCTGATCACAGCCTCACTGAAGTGCAAGAATCATATATTTATGTAAGGATAACCTTGAGATGCCTCACTGGATGGGATGTTTAGTATATTTAATTTCAAGATCTAGCCTATCGTAACTATTAGATCATGATGAAACAATCGCTGAGGCTTTGAAAGAAAACCAAAACGCAGTTTTGGTTTTCTTTCATGTAAACCAAAACTGCGTTTTGGTTTACATGAACTTTGCCAAAACCATAAAGCGATAACCCATTAGGGAAGAAATAGGGAAGGAGATATTCAAATTTGTATCAGAACACAGAGCAGTAGTAAACAAAGCCAAGTCGAGTCTTAGCAAGGCATGGTCCTAGCCCCTCTACTGTTTCTAATCCTCGTAGCAGACATAGATAAAAACACAGCTTCGTATCGTCCTTTTGCTCAGTAGAAGATACGAGAAAATTGCCATCATATATGAGCAAAGTCTTCCAATGTATAAATGAAAATGCATACCATGATTAATGGTGACAAATTTCCGCCGCGTAAATATGGGAAGAATGAAGAACTCAAAACGAACACAGAATACAGAACGCAGACAAACCACCCAATAGAACATAATAAACTAGCGAAACACTGAAGAAGAATAATATCAGCTGATCTGTCGTTTAGAGAACACAATAAAGCAAATGCAACGAAGGCCAGAAAATGACTGGGTGGTCAGTGAGAACTTTCAAAACAAGAGAAAACCAGTGATGGTACTATTCAAGAAGGTTGTTCTCTCACGTCCGGAATATAACTCTGCGCTTACACCTCCGTTCAAGGCAAAAAAAGATGTCAGGACTGAAAAATGTACAGAAATTGTTTACTTCCCACCTAATTAATAAAACATTTAAACTGATAGGAACGCCTCAAAGTACTGGTATGGTATTCTTTGGAGCGAGAAAAGATGTACCTGATAATAAATACCTGGAAGATATTGAAGGGCCAGATCCCATATCTACGCCGTGCCATAACTTACTGAAGTGAGAGTTATGGAAGGAAGAGTAAAATAAATCGTGTGAAAAGCAGGAGTGTCATTGGCACAGTAAATGAGTATTGTGTCAGCATCCGTGGTCCAAGATTCTTCAACCTGCTAACAGCAGCTGTCAGAAGCATTGCTGGAACAAACTGGGTCACTACTTCCGCCAAGTGCCAGATCAGTCAGGCTGTGATGGATATGCGGGCCAGTGGGCCTCTAACGGCAACAGCCTGGTTGAACTGGCGTTTAACATGAAAACTTGACCAAAAGCCGGAGTGGTAAAGTAGAAAAACCCCTCGAAATTGATCACAGGTATATCACAGGTGAGAGAGTACCAGCTGTAAAGGGTACACCAGCTGCGAGAGTGCATCAGCTGCGAGAGTGCATCAGCTGCGAGAGGTGTACCAGCTGTGAGGGTGCACCAGCTGTGAGGGAAGGGGATACTGCCAGCTAGGGTGTGGGAGTTGGGCAACCGATTATGCATGAACCATAAATATTGGTGGGATATTTATGGGCAAGGAGGCCGCCTTCCTCTGCAACGTTGTTGCTTTTGTTTTTTCACCCCCTTACCCACTTACCCATTAGAGGAGAGGAGACAACCCATTAGTGGAGATAACCCTTTCGCAGAGAGGGACAACCCATTAGTGGAGTGGAGACAGCCCATTAGCGAAGTAAAGATCCCGTGGTTGCAGAGTTGGGTTATCAGTATTCATAAGTAAAGACTGTCAGCATTATGGAAACGTTATTCAGCACTTTTCGCTTGGAGACCAAGCTTTTTTGAAGATTGGTCTACAAGCGAAACGTAGTCTTTAATTATAATGCTCATTCGCCAAAAAAAAAAAAACGCAATTAGAAGAATATGACGACGATTTGGTCCGTTCTAAACAATTGTCAATGATTCAGTATTGACCGAAACATCATTAAGCTCCTTTCCTAATTGCTGGTTTCATGTAAACTGTTTCAGCTTCAGTACTGTGATTTTTTTTATTCTTTCAAGTTTCCATAGTGTTTATAGTGTGTTTATTCCAGTTTGTCGGTTTTCATACGTCTGACTTGCAGTATTCGCCAAGATGAACTCGCCTGTTGTCAGGGTGGAAACCTTCCTTCTGTCACAGTAATAGAGGTGATTTTCTACGTTGCTTGCTGTCTTTTTGCTCTGGATGTTCGTCGCTGTACATGAAGAATTTCAAATGAAGATCGTGGTGCAGTAGGTGCAAGTTTTGAGGCAGTAAAGGCTGGGACTAGAGTGATCATTCACTGGTAATGGATCTTTCTTATTTTGCTTTGCCTATATATTACGTTGATTAAACAAGATTCTACACTCTGTCCTGCTGTTTTTTGGGAAGATTCGTTAACCTTTTAGAGTTCTTCCAGTAACATGATAACAGTTTCTTGGTAAACGATAAGAAGCAGGACACCTGACACATGTCATCCTCGCATCATGAAAGGGTTTTGCTAAAGTCTTCATGGGAGGAATTTTGTATAGAATACTGTATTTATTATTATATAAACCGCTTAAATCGTGTGGGTCATTTAGCACAAAGACTTATGGAGGATCGATCCTCTGTCCACTACAGACTCATTATTTTGATAGCTGATTTACACCTAAATATTGTGTTTATAATAAGAGTTTTCAGTGTTTATTGAGGATATCTTAATTTTAATCAAAATGTTTTTACTAAAAAACGCTTTTTACTCCCAGCTATGTATGTATAATCGTCGTCATAAGCTTCTTCTAATTGCGGTATTTTCTGCTACATATGTCTTTCTCAGGTCGTTGATGCCAATATTTTGAGCTACATATGTCGCTCTTCAAGTTTTTAATGTTAGTCTTCTTAGATAAACATATTGCCGAGTATTGATACAAATCTTCCCATCCACTTAGCGTTGCTTTCTTAATACATGATAAATTCTTGCTCGTGGTAATGAACCAATGTTTTTGCACTTTTGAGGCAATGAGCTCTAGTTGATTTTCGTGAGCTTTAGGTGGGTTAATAGTTCACAGCTTATTATCTTGTCTGTGTGACCTGAAGTAGTGTTGTTAATTATACAATTTCATATTCTCTTGCTAGTCGGACTTGACCTAGTTTAAGGGACGTTATAATGTATTAGCTGAAGACAAGCCGAATCCCTTCAGGTGCGTATTGTGAGGTCAAGACATGTCAAAGTCCTGTGTGTGAGTGCTCAGAGCTGTAACTGTATTCAGGTAGGTCAGTCAGTTACACTAGAACACTTAATGTCCTGTGGGTTATCTACACCTCAAGTTCCTTCCTTCTGTAATTTACTATGTCAAAATAGTATCTGTCCCTATCTATTTTGTTAGTTAATAGTTAATGTTGCTGCTGGTCTTGTTTTTCTGGTTATTAGTGTTACTAGTGCTGCTGGTCTTGTTTTTCTGGTTATTAGTGTTACTAGTGCTGCTGGTCTTGTTTTTCTGGTTATTAGTGTTACTAGTGCTGCTGGTCTTGTTTTTCTGGTTATTAGTGTTACTAGTGCTGCTGGTCTTGTTTTTCTGGTTATTAGTGTTACTAGTGCTGCTGGTCTTGTTTTTCTGGTTAATAGTGTTACTAGTGCTGCTGGTCTTGTTTTTCTGGTTATTAGTGTTACTAGTGCTGCTGGTCTTGTTTTTCTGTTTATTAGTGTTACTATTGCTACCGGTCTTGTTTTTCTGGTTATTAGTGTTACTAGTGCTGCCGGTCTTGTTTTTCTGATTATTAGTGTTACTATTGCTACCGGTCTTGTTTTTCTGGTTATTAGTGTTACTAGTGCTGCCGGTCTTGTTTTTCTGATTATTAGTGTTACTAGTGCTGACCGTCTTGTTTTTCTGTTTGTGTTACTAGTGCTGCCGGTCTTGTTTTTCTGGTTATTAGTGTTACTAGTGCTGACCGTCTTGTTTTTCTGTTTGTGTTACTAGTGCTGCCGGTCTTGTTTTTCTGGTTATTAGTGTTACTAGTGCTGACCGTCTTGTTTTTCTGGTTATTAATGTTATTACTGATGCTTTCCTTATTTTCCTAGTTATTAGTGTTGCTACTGCTGCTTTATGTGTTTCCCTAGTTATTAATGCTGCTACTGCTGCTTTATGTGTTTTCCTAGTTATTAGTGTTGCTACTGCTGCTTTATGTGTTTTCCTAGTTATTAGTGCTGCTACTGCTGCTTTATGTGTTTTCCTAGTTATTAGTGTTGCTACTGCTGCTTTATGTGTTTTCCTAGTTATTAGTGTTGCTACTGCTGCTTTATGTGTTTTCCTAGTTATTAATGTTGCCACTGCTGCTTTATGTGTTTTCCTAGTTATTAGTGTTGCTACTGCTGCTTTATGTGTTTTCCTAGTTATTAGTGTTGCTACTGCTGCTTTACGTGTTTTCCTAGTTATTAGTGTTGCTACTGTTTCTTTATGTTTCCCTAGTTATTAGTGTTGCTACTGCTGCTTTATGTGTTTTCCTAGTTATTAGTGTTGCTACTGTTTCTTTATGTTTCCCTAGTTATTAGTGTTGCTACTGCTGCTTTATGTGTTTTCCTAGTTATTAGTGTTGCTACTGCTGCTTTATGTGTTTTCCTAGTTATTAGTGTTGCTACTGTTGCTTTATGTGTTTCCCTAGTTATTAGTGTTGCTACTGCTGCTTTATGTGTTTCCCTAGTTATTAGTGTTGCTACTGCTGCTTTATGTGTTTTCCTAGTTATTAGTGTTGCTACTGCTGCTTTATGTGTTTCCCTAGTTATTAGTGTTGCTACTGCTGCTTTATGTGTTTCCCTAGTTATTAGTGTTGCTACTGCTGCTTTCCTTGTTTTTATAGTCATTAATATTGCTACTACTGCTGTTTTCCTAGTTATTAATATTACTACTATTTCTACTTAATTTTTCTTTGTAGTATTATTGACGTAGTTTCTGTTTTGCTAGTTATTCATGTAACTACTAATGCTGTTATTATTTTCCCTAAGTTACTAGTAATGATACTGCTCTTGTTTTGGTGTTACTGTGTTGTTGATGTTACTGCTTGGTATGTTTTTCTTGGTTATTTACTAGTGTTCGTGTGTTACTACTGATGATATTCGTGTGTTACTAATATTAGTGCTGTTCTTGTGTTGCTAGTGTTTCTGCTTCTGTTAATGGTGATGCTTCTTTTAATGCTCCTACGGTGTAACTGTGACTTCTCTTGTTGTGTTACGGGTGATGTTGCTGCTATTGGTTCCAACACTCCTTGCGCTGCTTTCGTTGCTGCTACTGGTGTTGCTGTTGCTTTTATTTGTATTGAGGTTGCTGGTGCTGTTGCTTTTGTCGTTGTGATTGTTGCTGGTATTGTCGCTACTTTTGTGTTGTTACTGCAGCTGCTTTTGCTGATGTTCCTGTTGTTGCTCCTTTTGATGTGGCTGCTGCTCCTGTTCTTGCTATGGTTGCTTTTATTGGTGCTGTTTCCTATGCTACTATTGTTTCTTGTTTTGCTGACGCTGCTGTTCCTACTATTGCTCTTGTGGCTGTTGTTGCTGATGTTACGGCTGTTGTTACCGCTTCTGCTGTTGGTTCTGGTGTTGATCTTGATGTGCTATTATTGCTGTTACTGTCGTTGGTATTGCTGTTGGTGGTGGTGCTGTTATTAATGTTGTTACTGCCACTGCTGATGCTGCTTCTACTGTTACTTTTGCCGATTATATTGCTGGCACTGTTGCTTCTTTTATTGTTGCTGCTACTGATGTCGTTGCCACTGCTGCTGCTGCTGCTTCTGTTGTAGTTGCCGTTGCTGCTGCTGTATCAAGTAATTCTGTTTCATTTGTAGCAAGTGTACATTTGTATGGCGGTGGGTAGAAACTAACAGCTGACAGCTGCATAACAGCAGCATCAACAACAACGGCAACAGCAGCATCAACAACAACGGCAACAGCAGCAGCACCAACACCAATGCCAACAGCAATCTTTGTGACAGTTACTCCAGAGCCCTGGAATGCTTTACCTCATAATAACCTCGTTCCCATCCATATACCAAGACCACGTTTCGGTCTGTGTTGATCTTTATGAGATCAGAGTGGTTTATTATTGTTGTGAGGTTATATAGTGGTTTATTATTATTGTGAGGTTACATAATGGCTTATTCTTATAGTGACGTTATGTAGTGGTTTACTCTTAGAGTGAGGCTGTGTTTATGTAGAGGTTTAATCTTTATTATAATGAAGTTATGTAGTGGTTTATTCTTATAGTGAGGTTTTACACTGATTTATTCTTATAGTGAGGTGCCTTATAGTGAGCGTGCCTCGTGTGTCAGCGTGCCTCGTTGTGCTCCGGGTTTTCTCGTGTTTTCACGGTCGCTCTTACGTGCTAGAACTTTAATTTGTGTCATCAATCCTATACGATACATCCCTCTAGCGCCTGGAACCAATCTTGGGCGGAAAACATTATATACTGAGTCAAAAAAGGAGAATTAGTGTGCACTACCTAGCAGAGTTTACTGCCAGAGGGGAATCATAGGCCTGTGTCCCGTGTGAAAAAAATAATAATAATTGAACTTTTCGTGTCAGAGGAAAGAAAGTCTCCCTGATAACATTGAGTATACATAGTGTATAGTGTATACTACAGTGGCTCCCTAGTATATTGATGATAAAGGCTAAAGTGTCATTTGAAAACAGGTGAATTTGTAAATGAAGTGATAAGCCTATAGAGGCAGGTGCCAGAAGTCGCCAGAAACTTACCACAGGTCAGCTGTTTTTAATAATCTTCCTGGCTTGCTAGTGTACTCGCATATATTCTAGTGATACCAGTGAATAGCAGAATACAGTGTTGTAGTAGCAACTAACCAGTATTATAATGGTACTTAGTGGAGTGGAGTGACTTTCATTAGTTTCTTTTTTCTTGAAATACCAGACGTATACTGTGAATTTCATATAACCTGTAGTTACCAGCGGTCGCAATATACACAACGAGAAGCAATTATTACTACAGAAAAAGCGTCCTTCCTCCAAAATTTCCACCAGTCAACTATAGTGATAATATAGCATTTATTGTGGTGGAGCCGAAAAAAAAATAGAAAAGCTAGATACAGCGATTGATAAACAAGGGTTGAGGTCGACCGTTCGTCATTGTAGGAGCTGCCAGCAGTCACCGGTTTCTTCAACACGCAAGTTATACTTTTGTATCAATCAAATCACATATTACTCGGGTAGATAATTTCCAGTAGATCCTTCATGTGTTAGCCCAAATCACCGACCAGTATGTTTTAAATAAGCGACCCCCTGATCAGATCAGATCGACTGGTCCGAACCCTTGACTGGTCCGAACCCTTGACTGGTCCGAACCCTTGACTGGTCCGAACCCTTGACTGGACCGAACCCTTGACTGGTTTCAAACGGTTTCGTTGGACAATAAAGCAGACTGTAAACGGATGGGGTTGTAGGCGCCCTTATAAACACAAACATTAAATATATATCAGGAACGTGCACGGTAAGCCGTCCAATATACAAAAACAGTTAGAAACAGAAATACAAATAGCTAGAGCTTCATTTAAGGAGGTTATTAATAGAATATTCAAGAGGTTGCTAGTAGAATTGAGTAAATCAACCATTCAAATCATTATGAAGCTGTGTGTAGTCTGTGGTCAGTCAAACAAACGGGCTTCCACATGGATAAATTGTCATTTTTGTGGAAATTGGTGTCACGCCCCTTGTGCAGATATCCAAGAACTAGCTACAAGCAGTATTAAAACAGGGAAATGTTTTTGGGTATGCCCAAATGAGATAAATCTGTGGACTAAAATCACAAGGGTATTAAAAGAGGACAACATCAAAGCTGCTTTCATAGAAAACCTGGAAGCTTTCTACAACAGATGGGAACATAAAAAGTCTGGGCTGAATGGTACTGCCCTTGATACTGGCCATGTAGTCAGAAACTGTAAGGCTGGAGGTGATGTCCTGGTAGTCAGTAAATGTGGGGCTGATAGTGCTGTCCTGGGAGACAGTAATGGTGAAGCTGGAGGTGCTGTCCTGGGAGACAGTAATGGTGAAGCTGGAGGTGCTGTCCTGGGAGACAGTAATGGTGAAGCTGGAGGTGCTGTCCTGGGAGACAGTAATGGTGAAGCTGGAGATGCTGTCCTGGGAGACAGTAATGGTGAAGCTGGAGATTTTGTCCAGGTAGTCGGGAATTATACGCAGGAAGGAATACATATAAATGACCTCATAGGGGACAGGAGCCATAGTAGGGAAACAAGTGTAGTCAAAGATAAGATAAAACCAATATTGCAAACTAGAAATACCGCAGGAAATAGCAAACAAGAGGACTCCACTAGCAATAGTGAGGATATATTACCAAAAACAACTGGTGGGAGCTCCATTGTTGGTGCTAGGGATGATAGAAGTAAGACAGGGAAACATGCACCAACAGGGAATACAGTCACAGAAACCCAAGGCAAACGGAAACCAAGCCTGTGCACATACTATGCACTTGGTATCTGCTGGCATGGGAAATCTGGAAAAACAGATGGGACGTGCAACTATGACCACCCTAGAAAATGCCATGCCCATATGACAACAGGAAAATGCAAACTCCCTTCCTGTAAGCTTTTTCACCCTGAACTGTGTACCTCTTCAGTACAGGAAAGACTGTGCTATAACTTAAATTGCCAGGCATACCATCTAAAGGGGACAAAAAGATACAAAACATCGAGGCCATGGGAAAACCTGGGTAGCCACAACCACTCAAGAGGGAGAGGTTTTTTAGTGCCAGGAAGGAAAAAAACTGGCAGGAAATGGCAGAAATCGTACACCAAATCCAGTCATTCCTGGAGTGGAACCACAGTCGATGGCCTCCACTCCAAACCAACAGATACAGATACTAATGCCGGAAAAAAAATCTCCCCCCCCCAGTACCAACAATACCACCAGTCCGATAACATTCTTCTTTGCAAATATACAGGGTCTAAAGCCAGCAACAAACAACAAAATACCTTTCATCTGTGGACTGCTTGCAGAGGCAAGCTGAGACTGAGACCCACATAAAGGATCACTTGGACAACGAAATATGGATCCCAGGTTACAACCTATACAGATGTGACAGAGTGAACAGGCAAAAGGGGGGGGTTGGCCTGTACATTGCAGAGTCACTTGTTTGCACAGAACTGCTTAATGCCTCAAATGATGTAGTGGAAGTTTTAGCAGTAAAGGTCGAGAACCAAAACCTTGTCATTGTGGTAGTCTACAAGCCTCCGGATGCAACGTCCCAGCAATTCCAGGAACAGCTGTTAAAAATTGACCACTGTCTGGAAAATCTTCCAGCTCCTGCACCCAACATCTTGCTCCTGGGGGATTTCAACTTAAGACACCCAAAATGGAGGAATATAGCAAATAATATTGTTGCAGTAATAACACCAGGAGGCAGCTCTGATGAAAACTCACACTCACACGAGCTTTTAAATCTCTGCACAAAATTCAATTTAAACCAGCAAATAATAGAGCCTACTAGACTGGAGAATACACTAGACCTCATCTTCACTAACAATGATGATCTGATAAGAAATGTCACCATATCAAAAACAATATACTCAGATCACAACATAATTGAGGTTCAGACATGTATGCGTGGAGCCCCAGACCGACATAATGAGACTAGTCACGAGGGAGCATTCACCAAATTCAACTTCAATAACAAAAACATAAAGTGGGACCAAGTAAACCAAGTCCTAACCGATATAAGCTGGGAAGACATACTAAGCAACACAGACCCCAACTTATGCCTAGAACAGATTAACTCGGTGGCACTCGATGTATGCACAAGGCTTATTCCTCTAAGAAAAAGGAGGAGTAGATGTAAAATAGAAAGAGACAGGCGCTCCCTTTACAGGCGACGGAAAAGAATAACAGAGCGGCTAAAAGAGGTCAATATATCTGAAATGCGTAGGGAGACACTGGTCAGAGAAATAGCAAGCATCGAACTTAAGCTAAAAGAATCCTTTAGGAGTCAGGAATCGCGGGAAGAACTAAAAGCCATAAATGAAATCGAAAGAAACCCAAAGTATTTCTTCTCCTATGCCAAATCAAAATCGAGAACAACGTCCAGTATTGGGCCCCTACTTAAACAAGATGGGTCCTACACAGATGACAGCAAGGAAATGAGTGAGCTACTCAAGTCCCAATATGACTCAGTTTTTAGCAAGCCGCTAACCAGACTGAGAGTCGAAGATCAAAATGAATTTTTTATGAGAGAGCCACAAAATTTGATTAACACAAGCCTATCCGATGTTATCCTGACGCCAAATGACTTCGAACAGGCGATAAATGACATGCCCATGCACTCTGCCCCAGGGCCAGACTCATGGAACTCTGTGTTCATCAAGAACTGCAAGAAGCCCCTATCACGAGCCTTTTCCATCCTATGGAGAGGGAGCATGGACACGGGGGTCGTCCCACAGTTACTAAAAACAACAGACAGCCCCACTCCACAAAGGGGGCAGTAAAGCAACAGCAAAGAACTACAGACCAATAGCACTAACATCCCATATCATAAAAATCTTTGAAAGGGTCCTAAGAAGCAAGATCACCACCCATCTAGAAACCCATCAGTTACACAACCCAGGGCAACATGGGTTTAGAACAGGTCGCTCCTGTCTGTCTCAACTATTGGATCACTACGACAAGGTCCTAAATGCACTAGAAGACAAAAAGAATGCAGATGTAATATATACAGACTTTGCAAAAGCCTTCGACATGTGTGACCATGGCGTAATAGCGCACAAAATGCGTGCTAAAGGAATAACAGGAAAAGTCGGTCGATGGATCTATAATTTCCTCACTAACAGAACACAGAGAGTAGTCGTCAACAGAGTAAAGTCCGAGGCAGCTACGGTGAAAAGCTCTGTTCCACAAGGCACAGTACTCGCTCCCATCTTGTTCCTCATCCTCATATCCGACATAGACAAGGATGTCAGCCACAGCACCGTGTCTTCCTTTGCAGATGACACCCGAATCTGCATGACAGTGTCTTCCATTGCAGACACTGCAAGGCTCCAGGCGGACATCAACCAAATCTTTCAGTGGGCTGCATAAAACAATATGAAGTTCAACGATGAGAAATTTCAATTACTCAGATATGGTAAACATGAGGAAATTAAATCTTCATCAGAGTACAAAACAAATTCTGGCCACAAAATAGAGCGAAACACCAACGTCAAAGACCTGGGAGTGATCATGTCGGACGATCTCACCTTCAAGGACCATAACATTGTATCAATCGCATCTGCTAGAAAAATGACAGGATGGATAATGAGAACCTTCAAAACTAGGGAGGCCAAGCCCATGATGACACTCTTCAGGTCACTTGTTCTATCTAGGCTGGAATATTGCTGCACACTAACAGCACCTTTCAAGGCAGGTGAAATTGCCGACCTAGAAAATGTACAGAGAACTTTCACGGCGCGCATAACGGAGATAAAACACCTCAATTACTGGGAGCTCTTGAGGTTCCTAAACCTGTATTCCCTGGAACGCAGGAGGGAGAGATACATGATTATATACACCTGGAAAATCCTAGAGGGACTAGTACCGAACTTGCACACGAAAATCACTCACTACGAAAGCAAAAGACTTGGCAGACGATGCACCATCCCCCCAATGAAAAGCAGGGGTGTCACTAGCACGTTAAGAAACCATACAATAAGTGTCAGGGGCCCGAGACTGTTCAACTGCCTCCCAGCACACATAAGGGGGATTACCAACAGACCCCTGGCAGTCTTCAAGCTGGCACTGGACAAGCACCTAAAGTCAGTTCCTGATCAACCGGGCTGTGGCTCGTACGTTGGTTTGCGTGCAGCCAGCAGCAACAGCCTGGTTGATCAGGCTCTGATCCACCAGGAGGCCTGGTCACAGACCGGGCCGCGGGGGCGTTGACCCCCGGAACTTTCTCCAGGTAAACTCCAGGTAATATACTGGTTTATTCTCATAGTGAGGTTATATATTGGTTTATTATTATAGTGAGGTTATATACTGGTTTATTCTCATAGTGAGGTTATATATTGGTTTATTATTATAGTGAGGTTATATACTTGTTTATTCTCATAGTGAGGTTATATATTGGTTTATTATTATAGTGAGGTTATATACTGGTTTATTCTCATAGTGAGGTTATATATTGGTTTATTCTCATAGTGAGGTTATATATTGGTTTATTCTCATAGTGAGGTTATATATTGGTTTATTATTATAGTGAGTGTAGAGTAGTTTGTTTTTTCGTTGCTATCTCTTATGAGAAATTTCTCGTTATTGACTTTCAGGTGTACCCTCTCCTTTCTCTCTCTCTCTCTCTCTCTCCACTTTCCTTCTTTCTCTCGTCGTCCGTTGTGCTGCCTTCTGCCTTATCTCGTGTAACTCAATATCTGCCTCTCCACACCGTTTCCTTTTGTTTGGTGCCCCTGTACACAGGTCCTCCTTTCCCTCCCTCCACACAGACTCCTTCCCTTCCTCTTATCTCCCACACAGGCTCCCTTCCCTTCCTCTCATCTTCCACACAGGCTCCCTTCTTCCCTTCCTCTCATCTTCCACATAGGCTCCCTCCCGTTCTGCACACTGGCCTCCCCACACCTGCCCACCTTCCTCATACCGGCCCTCCGTCCTCTCCCTCCACACACTGGCTCTCCCTTCCTGTCACATACCTGTGACCTCTTTCGAGGTTTCTTTTACCCTGGCAGCCCGGCCTGAGGCCAGGTTTCCTTGCTGATTGTTTGGTCAACTAGGCTGTTGTTGCTAGCGGCCTCCCTAACCTTCAATCTGAACAATCTGGCCTGTCATTAGGTACTTGCTGAGTTTCCTCTTGCAAACTCCGACATATGTTCAGGCAATATTTCTATCTGCTGGTAGCAGCTTGGAGTCGTGGACGACATGTTGGCGCAATATGAGTAAACACTTCATATATATATATTAAGAGACGTTTCAGTCCTAGAATCTTGTTAACATTTGTTATTCATTAGGTGCAAGAAACAGCTTAAATAATCAGGGTATATGTAAGAAAAGTGAGGTCAGGTCAGGGTCAAGTGATGAAGTTAAGGAGAGATGAAAGAAGTGAGGTCACCTGATCGTGTTACCAATTGAGGTCACCTGTTGTGTTGCCAAGTAAGGTCATCTGGCTGTGTTATCAAGTACGGTCACCTGGCGTGTTACCAAGTACGGTCACCTGGCCGTGTTACCAAGGTCACCTGGCCGTGTTACCAAGGTCACCTGGCCATGTTAGTAATGTTACTTGACCGTATTACCAAGCAAGGTCGCCTGACCGTGTTACCAGTGGACAAGGCAAAGAAAGCGTCGACGAGAAAGATGTGAGTCAAGGCAGTGAAGACGTTATTTCCCAGTTCCTGTTCTGTGGTGTTTGTTGCTGCGATCAAAGACGCTTCCATGTACCTCCGGTTCCTGCACACCATTAGTATGTCTTGTGCAGTGCTTACTAGCAGGGAACAATATGTATGATTTGAATAATATCATTATTAGCACAATATCTTTTGTTTGGAAATTTCTAAAAATACATATAATTTAAAATATAAATACCAAGATGTTCTTCTGCTAACCGTTTTAAGACCTAGTTCCTAGGCCTTTCTATACTCATTTGTGGTTGCAGGGGTCGAGTCACAGCTCCTGGCTCCACCTCTTCGCTGGTTGCTACCAGATCCTCTCTCTCTCTCTCTCTCTCTCTCTCTCTCTCCCACTGCTCCAAGAGCTTTATCGTAGCTCTGTGTGCGCTACGGTCCGGAGGAGGGATATGAGGTGCAGGTAAACAACCACTTCTAAAGCTAAAGTTATTTTTAATGGTAATACAGCCTGTTAGATCTTTGACTGCTGATGCATTTATCTTATTGTCTTATATACACGAAACTTCATCGAATATCAGTATCCTTAGACCGTTTTTTTACTTAGTCTTTTCGTTCTGTGAGATGTGCTTGTTGTGAGATGATGTGCTTGTTGTCAGATGATGTGCTTGTTGTGAGATGATGTGTCTGTTGTGAGACAGTGTGTCTGTTGTGAGATGATGTGCTTGTTGTGAAATGATGTGCCTGTTGTGAGATGTGTCTGTTGTGAGATGATGTGTCTGTTGTGAGATAATGTGCCTGTTGTGAGAGATGTGCCTGTTGTGAGATGTCTGTTGAGATGATGTGCCTGTTGTGAGATGATGTGTTTGTTGTGAGGTGATGTGCCTGTTGTGAAATGATGTGTCTGTTGTGAGATGTGTCTGTTGTGAGATGATGTGTCTGTTGTGAGATGATGTGCCTGTTGTGAGATGATGTGCTTGTTGTGAGATGATGTGCTTGTTGTGAGATGATGTGCTTGTGAGATGATGTGTCTGTTGTGAGATAATGTGCCTGTTGTGAGATGATGTACTTGTGAGATGATGTGCTTGTTGTGGGATGATGTGCCTGTTGTGAAATGATGTGCCTGTTGTGAGATGTGCTTGTGAGGTGATGTGCTTGTGAGATGATGTGCCTGTTGTGAGATGATGCGCTTGTTGTGAGATGATGTGCTTGTGAGATGATCTGCCTGTTGTGAGATGTACCTGTTGTGAGATGTGCTTGTTGTGAGACGATGTGCCTGTTGTGAGATGACGTGTCTGTTGTGAGACGTGTCTGTTGTGAGATGTGCCTGTTGTGAGATGACGTGTCTCTTGTGAGATGTGTCTGTTGTGAGATGTGCCTGTTGTGAGATGATGTGCCTGTTGTGAGATGATGTGCTTGTTGTGAGATGATCTCCCTGTTGTGAGATGATGTGCTTGTGAGATGATGTGCTTGTTGTGAGATGATCTGCCTGTTGTGAGATTATGTGCCTGTTCTGAGATGATGTGCTTGTGAGATGTGCTTGTTGTGAGATCTGCCTGTTGTGAGATGTGCCTGTGTGAGATGATGTGCCTGTTGTGAGATAATGTGCTTGTTGTGAGATGATGTGCATGTTGTGAGATGATGTGTCTGTTGTGAGATGTGCCTGTTGTGAGATGATCTGCTTGTTGTGAGATGTGTCTGTTGTGAGATGATGTGCTTGTTGTGAGATGATCTGCCTGTTGTGAGATGTGTCTGTTGTGAGATGTGCCTGTTGTGAGATGATCTGCCTGTTGTGAGATGTGTCTGTTGTGAGATAATGTGTATGTTGTGAGATGTGCTTGTGAGATGATGTGCCTGTTGTAAGATGATGTGCCTGTTGTGAGATGATGTGCTTGTGAGATGATCTGCCTGTTGTGAGATGTGTCTGTTGTGAGATGATGTGCCTGTTGTGAGATCTGCCTGTTGTGAGATGATGTATCTGTTGTGAGATGATGTGCCTGTTGTGAGATAATGTGTTTGTTGTGAGATGATGTGCCTGCTGTGA
Source organism: Cherax quadricarinatus (assembly GCF_038502225.1). Lineage (NCBI taxonomy): Eukaryota > Metazoa > Arthropoda > Malacostraca > Decapoda > Parastacidae > Cherax > Cherax quadricarinatus. Next base: position 2,069,339 of record NC_091339.1, read on the forward strand.
GATAATGTGCTTGTGAGATGATGTGCCTGTTTTGAGATGATGTGTCTTGTGAGATGATGTGCCTGTTGTGAGATGTCTTGTGAGATGTGTCTGTTGTGAGATGATGTGTCTGCTGTGAGATGTGTCTGTTGTGAGATGACGTGTCTGTTGTGAGATGATGTGTCTGTTGTAAGATGATGTGTCTGTTGTGAGATGATGTGTCTGTTGTGAGATGATGTGCCTGTTGTGAGATGTGCTTGCTGTGAGATGATGTGCTTGTTGTGAGATGATGTGTCTGTTGTGAGATGATGTGCTTGTTGTGAGATGATGTGTCTTGTGAGATGATGTGCCTGTTGTGAGATGTGCTTGTTGTGAGATGATGTGTCTTGTGAGTTGATGTGCCTGTTGTGAGATGATGTGCTTCTTGTGAGATGATGTGCTTGTTGTGAGACGATGTGCCTGTTGTGAGATGATGTGCCTGTTCTGAGATGATGTGCCTGTTGTGAGATGATCTGCCTGTTGTGAGATTGCCTGTTGTGAGATGATCTGCCTGTTGTGAGATGATCTGCCTGTTGTGAGATGATGTGCTTGTTGTGAGATGATGTGCTTGTTGTGAGATGAGCTGCTTGTTGTGAGATCTGCCTGTTGCGAGATGATCTGCCTGTTGTGAGATGATGTGCCTCTTGTTAATGTGCTTGTTGTGAGATAATGTGCCTGTTGTGAGATGATGTGTCTGTTGTGAGATAATGTGCCTGTTGTGAGAGATGTGCCTGTTGTGAGATGTGTCTGTTGAGATGATGTGCCTGTTGTGAGATGATGTGCCTGTTGTGAGATGATGTGTTTGTTGTGAGGTGATGTGCCTGTTGTGAAATGATGTGTCTGTTGTGAGATGTGTCTGTTGTGAGATGATGTGTCTGTTGTGACATGATGTGTCTGTTGTGAGATGTGTCCGTTGTGAGATGGTGTGCCTGTTGTGAGATGATGTGCTTGTTGTGAGATGATGTGCTTGTGAGATGTGCTTGTTGTGAGATGATGTGTCTGTTGTGAGATGATGTGCTTGTGAGATGATGTGTCTGTTGTGAGATAATGTGCCTGTTGTGAGATGATGTACTTGTGAGATGATGTGCTTGTTGTGGGATGATGTGCCTGTTGTGAAATGATGTGCCTGTTGTGAGATGTGCTTGTGAGGTGATGTGCTTGTGAGATGATGTGCCTGTTGTGGGATGATGCGCTTGTTGTGGGATGATGCGCTTGTTGTGAGATGTGCTTGTGAGATGATCTGCCTGTTGTGAGATGTACCTGTTGTGAGATGTGCTTGTTGTGAGACGATGTGCCTGTTGTGAGATGACGTGTCTGTTGTGAGACGTGTCTGTTGTGAGATGGGCCTGTTGTGAGATGACGTGTCTGTTGTGAGATGTGTCTGTTGTGAGATGACGTGTCTGTTGTGAGATGTGCCTGTTGTGAGATGATGTGCCTGTTGTGAGATGATGTGCTTGTTGTGAGATGATCTCCCTGTTGTGAGATGATCTGCCTGTTGTGAGATGATGTGCTTGTGAGATGATGTGCTTGTTGTGAGATGATCTGCCTGTTCTGAGATGATGTGCTTGGGAGATGTGCTTGTTGTGAGATGATCTGCCTGTTGTGAGATGATGTGCCTGTTCTGAGATGATGTGCTTGTGAGATGTGCTTGTTGTGAGATCTGCCTGTTGTGAGATGTGCCTGTGTGAGATGATGTGCCTGTTGTGAGATAATGTGCTTGTTGTGAGATGATGTGCATGTTGTGAGATGATGTGTCTGTTGTGTGATGTGCCTGTTGTGAGATGATCTGCTTGTTGTGAGATGTGTCTGTTGTGAGATGATGTGCTTGTTGTGAGATGATCTGACTGTTGTGAGATGTGTCTGTTGTGAGATGTGCCTGTTGTGAGATGATGTGCCTGTTGTGAGATGTGTCTGTTGTGAGATAATGTGTATGTTGTGAGATGTGCTTGTGAGATGATGTACCTGTTGTAAGATGATGTGCCTGTTGTGAGATGATGTGCTTGTGAGATGATCTGCCTGTTGTGAGATGTGTCTGTTGTGAGATGATGTGCCTGTTGTGAGATCTGCCTGTTGTGAGATGATGTATCTGTTGTGAGATGATGTGCCTGTTGTGAGATAATGTGCTTGTTGTGAGATGATGTACCTGCTGTGAGATAATGTGCCTGTGAGATGATGTGCCTGTTTTGAGATGTGTCTTGTGAGATGATGTGCCTCTTGTGAGATGTGTCTTGTGAGATGTGTCTGTTGTGAGATGATGTGTCTGTTGTGAGATGATGTGTCTGCTGTGAGATGTGTCTGTTGTGAGATGACGTGTCTGTTGTGAGATGATGTGTCTGTTGTGAGATGTGTCTGTTGTGAGATGTGTCTGTTGTGAGATGATGTGTCTGTTGTGAGATGATGTGCCTGTTGTGAGATGTGCTTGCTGTGAGATGATGTGCTTGTTGTGAGATGATGTGTCTTTTGTGAGATGATGTGCTTGTTGTGAGATGATGTGTCTTGTGAGATGATGTGCCTGTTGTGAGATGTGCTTGTTGTGAGATGATGTGCTTGTTGTGAGATGATGTGTCTGTTGTGAGATGATGTGCCTGTTGTGAGATGATGTGCCTGTTGTGAAATGATGTGCCTGTTCTGAGATGATGTGCCTGTTGTGAGATGATCTGCCTGTTGTGAGATGATGTGCTTGTGAGATGATCTGCCTGTTGTGAGATGATCTGCCTGTTGTGAGATGATGTGCTTGTGAGATGATCTACCTGTTGTGAGATGATCTGCCTGTTGTGAGATGATGTGCTTGTGAGATGATCTGCCTGTTGTGAGATGATCTGCCTGTTGTGAGATGAGCTGCCTGTTGTGAGATGATGTGCTTGTTGCGAGATGATCTGCCTGTTGTGAGATGATGTGCCTCTTGTTAATGTGCTTGTTGTGAGATAATGTGCCTGTTGTGAGATGATGTGTCTGTTGTGAGATGTGCCTGTTGTGAGATGATCTGCCTGTTGTGAGATGTGTCTGTAGTGAGATGTGCTTGTTGTGAGATGATCTGCCTGTTGTGAGATGATGTGACTGTTGTGAGATGATGTGCCTGTTTTGAGATGATCTGCCTGTTGTGAGATGTCTGTTGTGAGATGTGCCTGTTGTGAGATGATGTGTCTGTTGTGAGATGATCTGCCTGTTGTGAGATGTGTCTGTTGTGAGATGATCTGCTTGTTGTGAGAGGATCTGCCTGTTGTTAGATGATGTACCTGTTGTGAGATGATGTGCTTGTTGTGAGATCATGTGCCTGTTTTGAGAAGATGTGCTTGTTGTGAGATGATGTGCCTGTTGTGAGATGATGTGCCTGTTGTGAGATGATGTGCCTGTTGTGAGATATGCTTGTTGTGAGATGATCTTCCCTTTGTGAGATGTGCTTGTTGTGAGATGATGTGCCTGTTGTGAGATGATGTGCCTCTTGTGAGATGATGTGCTTGTTGTGAGATGATCTGCCTGTTGCGATATGATGTGCCTTTTGTGAGATGATGTGTTTTTGTGAGATGGTGTGCCTGTTGTAAGATGATGTGCCTGTTGTGAGATGATCTGCCTATTGTCAGATGGTATGTCTGTTGTGAGATGATCTGCCTGTTGTGAGAGTATCTGCCTGTTGTGAGGTGATCTGCATGTTGTGAGATGTGCCTGTTGTGAGATTATGTACCTGTTGTGAGATGATCTGCCTGTTGTGAGATGATCTGCCTGTTGTGAGGTGATCTGCCTGTTGTAAAATTGTCTGCCTGTTGTGAGATGATCTGCCTGTTGTGAGATGATCTGCCTGTTGTGAGATGGTCTGTCTGTTGTGAGATGATCTGCCTGTTGTGAGATGATCTGCCTGTTGTGAGATGATCTGCCTGTTGTGAGATGATCTGCCTGTTGTGAGATGATCTGCCTGTTGTGAGATGATCTCCCAGTTGTGAGATGATCTGCCTGTTGTGAGATGATCTGCCTGTTGTGAGATGATCTGCCTGTTGTGAGATGATGTGTCTGTTGTGAGATGATCTGCCTGTTGTGAGATGATCTGCCTGTTGTGAGATGTCTGCCTGTTGTGAAATGATCTACCTGTTGTGAGATGATCTGCCTGTTGTGAGATGATCTGCCTGTTGTGAGATGATCTGCCTGTTGTGAGATGATCTGCCTGTTGTGAGATGATCTACCTGTTGAGATGATCTTCCTTTTGTGAGATGATCTACCTGTTGTGAGACGATCTGCCTGTTGTGAGATGATCTGCCTGTTGTGAGATGATCTGCCCGTTGTGAGATGATCTACCTGTTGTGAGATGATCTACCTGTTGTGAGATGATCTGCCTATTGTGAGATGATTTGCCTGTTGTAAGATGGTCTGCTTGTTGTAAGTTGATCTGCCTGTTGTGAGATGATCTACCTGTTGTGAGATGGCCTGCTTGTTGTAAGTTGATCTGCCTGTTATGAGATAATCTGCCTGTTGTGAGATGATCTGCCTGTTGTTAGATGATCTGCCTGTTGTAAGATGATCTGCCTGTTGTAAGATGGTCTGCATGTTGTAAGATGATCTGCATTTTGTAAGATGGTCTGCCTGTTGTAAGATGATCTGCCTGTTGTAAGATGGTCTGCCTGTTGTAAGATGATCTACCTGTTATAAGATGGTCTGCCTGTTGTAAGATGATCTGCCTGTTGTAAGATGGTCTGCCTGTTGTAAGATGGTTTGCCTGTTGTAAGATGGTCTGCTTGTTGTAAGATGGTCTGCCTGTTGTAAGATGATCTGCCTGTTGTAAGATGATTTGCCTGTTGTAAGATCTGCCTGTTGTAAGATGATCTGCTTGTTGTAAGATGGTCTGCCTGTTGTAAGATGATTTGCCTGTTGTAAGATGATCTGCCTGTTGTAAGATGATTTGCCTGTTGTAAGATGATCTGCCTGTTGTAAGATGATCTGCCTGTTGTAAGATGATCTGCCTGTTGTAAGATGGTCTGCCTGTTGTAAGATGATCTGCCTGTTGTAAGATGATCTGCTTGTTGTAAGATGATCTGCCTGATGTAAGATGATCTGCCTGTTGTAAGATGATCTGCCTGTTGTAAGATGGTCTGCCTGTTGTAAGATGATCTGCCTGTTATAAGATGGTCTGCCTGTTGTAAGATGATCTGTTTGTTGTAAGATGATCTGCTTGTTGTAAGATGGTCTGCCTGTTGTAAGATGATCTGCCTGTTGTAAGATGATTTGCCTGTTGTAAGATGATCTGCCTGTTGTAAGATGATCTGCTTGTTGTAAGATGGTCTGCCTGTTGTAAGATGATTTGCCTGTTGTAAGATGGTCTGCCTGTTGTAAGATGATTTGCCTGTTGTTAGATGATCTGCCTGTTGTAAGATGATCTGCCTGTTGTAAGATGGTCTGCCTGTTGTAAGATGATCTGCCTGTTGTAAGATGGTCTGCCTGTTGTAAGATGATCTGCCTGTTGTAAGATGACCTGCCTGTTGTAAGATGATCTGCTTGTTGTAAGATGATCTGCCTGTTGTAAGATGATTTGCCTGTTGTAAGATGGTCTGCCTGTTGTAAGATGGTCTGCCTGTTGTAAGATGATCTGCCTGTTGTAAGATGATCTGCCTGTTGTAAGATGGTCTGCCTGTTGTAAGATGATCTGCCTGTTGTAAGATGGTCTGCCTGTTGTAAGATGGTCTGCCTGTTGTAAGATGGTCTGCCTGTTGTAAGATGATCTGCCTGTTGTAAGATGGTCTGCCTGTTGTAAGATGGTCTGCCTGTTGTAAGATGATCTGCCTGTTGTAAGATGATCTGCCTGTTGTAAGATGGTCTGCCTGTTGTAAGATGGTCTGCCTGTTGTAAGATGGTCTGCCTGTTGTAAGATGATCTGCCTGTTGTAAGATGGTCTGCCTGTTGTAAGATGGTCTGCCTGTTGTAAGATGATCTGCCTGTTGTAAGATGGTCTGCCTGTTGTAAGATGATCTGCCTGTTGTAAGATGGTCTGCCTGTTGTAAGATGATCTGCCTGTTGTAAGATGGTCTGCCTGTTGTAAGATGATCTGCCTGTTGTAAGATGGTCTGCCTGTTGTAAGATGGTCTGCCTGTTGTAAGATGATCTGCCTGTTGTAAGATGGTCTGCCTGTTGTAAGATGATCTGCCTGTTGTAAGATGATCTGCCTGTTGTAAGATGGTCTGCCTGCTGTAAGATGATCTGCCTGTTGTAAGATGATCTGCCTGTTGTAAGATGATCTGCCTGTTGTAAGATGATCTGCCTGTTGTAAGATGATCTGCCTGTTGTAAGATGGTCTGCCTGTTGTAAGATGATCTGCCTGTTGTAAAATGATCTGCCTGTTGTAAGATGATCTGCCTGTTGTAAGATGATCTGCCTGTTGTAAGATGATCTGCCTGTTGTAAGATGATCTGCCTGTTGTAAGATGATCTGCCTGTTGTAAGATGATCTGCCTGTTGTAAGATGGTCTGCCTGTTGTAAGATGATCTGCCTGTTGTAAGATGATCTGCCTGTTGTAAGATGATCTGCCTGTTGTAAGATGATCTGCCTGTTGTAAGATGATCTGCCTGTTGTAAGATGATCTGCCTGTTGTAAGATGATCTGCCTGTTGTAAGATGATCTGCCTGTTGTAAGATGATCTGCCTGTTGTAAGATGGTCTGCCTGTTGTAAGATGATCTGCCTGTTGTAAGATGATCTGCCTGTTGTAAGATGATCTGCCTGTTGTAAGATGGTCTGCCTGTTGTAAGATGATCTGCCTGTTGTAAGATGGTCTGCCTGTTGTAAGATGATCTGCCTGTTGTAAGATGATCTGCCTGTTGTAAGATGATCTGCCTGTTGTAAGATGATCTGCCTGTTGTAAGATGATCTGCCTGTTGTAACATGGTCTGCCTGTTGTAAGATGATCTGCCTGTTGTAAGATGATCTGCCTGTTGTAAGATGATCTGCCTGTTGTAAGATGATCTGCCTGTTGTAAGATGATCTGCCTGTTGTAAGATGGTCTGCCTGTTGTAAGATGATCTGCCTGTTGTAAGATGGTCTGCCTGTTGTAAGATGGTCTGCCTGTTGTAAGATGGTCTGCCTGTTGTAAGATGATCTGCCTGTTGTAAGATGGTCTGCCTGTTGTAAGATGGTCTGCCTGTTGTAAGATGATCTGCCTGTTGTAAGATGATCTGCCTGTTGTAAGATGGTCTGCCTGTTGTAAGATGGTCTGCCTGTTGTAAGATGGTCTGCCTGTTGTAAGATGATCTGCCTGTTGTAAGATGGTCTGCCTGTTGTAAGATGGTCTGCCTGTTGTAAGATGATCTGCCTGTTGTAAGATGGTCTGCCTGTTGTAAGATGATCTGCCTGTTGTAAGATGGTCTGCCTGTTGTAAGATGATCTGCCTGTTGTAAGATGGTCTGCCTGTTGTAAGATGATCTGCCTGTTGTAAGATGGTCTGCCTGTTGTAAGATGGTCTGCCTGTTGTAAGATGATCTGCCTGTTGTAAGATGGTCTGCCTGTTGTAAGATGATCTGCCTGTTGTAAGATGATCTGCCTGTTGTAAGATGGTCTGCCTGCTGTAAGATGATCTGCCTGTTGTAAGATGATCTGCCTGTTGTAAGATGATCTGCCTGTTGTAAGATGATCTGCCTGTTGTAAGATGATCTGCCTGTTGTAAGATGGTCTGCCTGTTGTAAGATGATCTGCCTGTTGTAAAATGATCTGCCTGTTGTAAGATGATCTGCCTGTTGTAAGATGATCTGCCTGTTGTAAGATGATCTGCCTGTTGTAAGATGATCTGCCTGTTGTAAGATGATCTGCCTGTTGTAAGATGATCTGCCTGTTGTAAGATGGTCTGCCTGTTGTAAGATGATCTGCCTGTTGTAAGATGATCTGCCTGTTGTAAGATGATCTGCCTGTTGTAAGATGATCTGCCTGTTGTAAGATGATCTGCCTGTTGTAAGATGATCTGCCTGTTGTAAGATGATCTGCCTGTTGTAAGATGATCTGCCTGTTGTAAGATGATCTGCCTGTTGTAAGATGGTCTGCCTGTTGTAAGATGATCTGCCTGTTGTAAGATGATCTGCCTGTTGTAAGATGATCTGCCTGTTGTAAGATCTGCCTGTTGTAAGATGGTCTGCCTGTTGTAAGATGATCTGCCTGTTGTAAGATGGTCTGCCTGTTGTAAGATGATCTGCCTGTTGTAAGATGATCTGCCTGTTGTAAGATGATCTGCCTGTTGTAAGATGATCTGCCTGTTGTAAGATGATCTGCCTGTTGTAACATGGTCTGCCTGTTGTAAGATGATCTGCCTGTTGTAAGATGATCTGCCTGTTGTAAGATGATCTGCCTGTTGTAAGATGATCTGCCTGTTGTAAGATGATCTGCCTGTTGTAAGATGATCTGCCTGTTGTAAGATGATCTGCCTGTTGTAAGATGATCTGCCTGTTGTAAGATGGTCTGCCTGTTGTAAGATGATCTGCCTGTTGTAAGATGATCTGCCTGTTGTAAGATGGTCTGCCTGTTGTAAGATGATCAGCCTGTTGTAAGATGATCTGCCTGTTGTAAGATGATCTGCCTGTTGTAAGATGGTCTGCCTGTTGTAAGATGATCTGCCTGTTGTAAGATGATCTGCCTGTTGTAAGATGATCTGCCTGTTGTAAGATGATCTGCCTGTTGTAAGATGATCTGCCTGTTGTAAGATGATCTGCCTGTTGTAAGATGGTCTGCCTGTTGTAAGATGATCTTCCTGTTGTAAGATGATCTGCCTGTTGTAAGATGGTCTGCCTGTTGTAAGATGATCTGCCTGTTGTAAGATGATCTGCCTGTTGTAAGATGGTCTGCCTGTTGTAAGATGATCTGCCTGTTGCAAGATGATCTGCCTGTTGTAAGATGGTCTGCCTGTTGTAAGATGATCTGCCTGTTGTAAGATGATCTGCCTGTTGTAAGATGGTCTGCCTGTTGTAAGATGATCTGCCTGTTGTAAGCTGGTCTACCTGTTGTAAGATGATCTGCCTGTTGTAAGATGATCTGCCTGTTGTAAGATGATCTGCTTGTTGTAAGATGGTCTGCCTGTTGTAAGATGATCTGCCTGTTGTAAGATGGTCTGCCTGTTGTAAGATGATCTGCCTGTTGTAAGATGATCTGCCTGTTGTAAGATGGTCTGCCTGTTGTAAGATGATCTGCCGGTTGTAAGATGATCTGCCTGTTGTAAGATGATCTGCCTGTTGTAAGATGGTCTGCCTGTTGTAAGATGATCTGCCTGTTGTAAGATGATCTGCCTGTTGTAAGATGGTCTGCCTGTTGTAAGATGATCTGCCTGTTGTAAGATGATCTGCCTGTTGTAAGATGATCTGCCTGTTGTAAGATGATCTGCCTGTTGTAAGATGATCTGCCTGTTGTAAGATGATCTGCCTGTTGTAAGATGGTCTGCCTGTTGTAAGATAATCTGCCTGTTGTAAGATGATCTGCCTGTTGTAAGGTGATCTGCCTGTTGTAAGATGATCTGCCTGTTGTAAGATGGTCTGCCTGTTGTAAGATGATCTGCCTGTTGTAAGATGGTCTGCCTGTTGTAAGATGATCTGCCTGTTGTAAGATGATCTGCCTGTTGTAAGATGGTCTCCCTGTTGTAAGATGATCTGCCTGTTGTAAGATGGTCTGCCTGTTGTAAGATGATCTGCCTGTTGTAAGATGATCTGCCTGTTGTAAGATGGTCTGCCTGTTGTAAGATGATCTGCCTGTTGTAAGATGATCTGCCTGTTGTAAGATGGTCTGCCTGTTGTAAGATGATCTGCCTGTTGTAAGATGGTCTGCCTGTTGTAAGATGATCTGCCTGTTATAAGATGGTCTGCCTGTTGTAAGATGGTCTGCCTGTTGTAAGATGGTCTGCCTGTTGTAAGATGATCTGCCTGTTATAAGATGGTCTGCCTGTTGTAAGATGATCTGCCTGTTGTAAGATGGTCTGCCTGTTGTAAGATGATCTGCCTGTTGTAAGATGGTCTGCCTGTTGTAAGATGATCTGCCTGTTGTAAGATGGTCTGCCTGTTGTAAGATGATCTGCCTGTTATAAGATGGTCTGCCTGTTGTAAGATGGTCTGCCTGTTGTAAGATGGTCTGCCTGTTGTAAGATGATCTGCCTGTTATAAAATGGTCTGCCTGTTGTAAGATGGTCTGCCTGTTGTAAGATGGTCTGCCTGTTGTAAGATGGTCTGCCTGTTGTAAGATGATCTGCCTGTTATAAGATGGTCTGCCTGTTGTAAGATGGTCTGCCTGTTGTAAGATGATCTGCCTGTATCACACGTGTATTTTTCCATGGCCCGCTGGAAGACTTTGCTTATATCTGTATGTAATGTTTCTCACTGTAACTGTAGGAAGTTTCTTATTTATTTTTTTATCTGCAAAGAATGATACGAAGCTGTAGTTATTGTTTTTAACTAATGTCTGCTGTTAAAATGAAAAAAAAAAACAATACAGGTGCCAGGACCATAGTTTGCGGTACTGAATTTCTTACAGTACGTTGCAAAGACTGTTTTTTGTTTGGTTTACTACCAATCTGCTGTCTGAAAGAAATTTAAATATCCATTTCGTTTCTTTTCTTACATACTTTTTACCTTCATTTTATATATCATCGCTATATACTCATACATGATATACCTTTGCAAAATCTGTGTAAAAGTCTGCATTCTTGTTTTCTTTTATTTTTTTCTGTAATTTTGTGGTGGTAGTTTACTAGCTGGAATAGGTAGAGTCTTCCTTGTGTAAACCCTTGTTTACCTGGAGTTCCTGACTTTCCATAAAACTTATAATTTACTTTCCTAGCAGACACTCAAAGTGTTTTATGAAGTGTGACGTTAAAGTTTCTGGCTTGTATTTTTTTGTGCCCTGTGTGTACTTGAGCTGTGTTTGCTCTTTGAGGGGCTTCTGGGATTTTGCCAGTGTCTAAACTCATTCTTCAGAATGTGCTGAGCACCCTTGTTGTATTTTGCATTTTTTTGTTTTAAAATATAACATTGCAAGAGTGAAGCCCTGGCGCAGAGTACATGAGTAGGTAATTTGTATGGTGAGTTAGATTTATGTTGAAACTGAGTCTTCTAAAGGGCCTTCCCTCCTCTGCCAACACATACCCTCCGTCACTCTACACACTGCTCCTCCCTCCCTCCCTTCCTCCCTCCACACTCGGCTCTCACTACATACGCAGGCGCTCCTCCATACACAAGCTGTTTCCATGTACAGTCCTCCCTTGCTTCCCTCCCTCCCTCCCTCCCTCCCACAACACACAGATCCTCCCTCCATACGGACACACACACACAATTAGGTGAGTACACACACACACGCACACACATACACACACGCACACACATACACACTGGCCCTCCCTCACTCCATACACTGGCTCTCCCAGTTCTCCAAGCAGAGTGGCCCTCCCTCTCTTATACATACTGGCCATCCCTCACTTTTAACAGACCATCCCGTCCTCCCTCAACATACACTGGTTCTCCATCAGTCCCTACACACACACACACACACACACACACACACACACACACACACACCATCTCTTCACATTCTAAACTAAGTCACTCATTCACTTTTTTTTTTTGTTCTTTTTCTTAGTCAAGTTTTTGCAGCGGAAATAAAAAAAACATAACTTAGTCATTGATCTTGTATACAAACCACCTAATACTAATTCCTAGCAGTTTATAAGGCCAGCAAATGAAAATGCAACACTGCTTTGAAAACTTGCAAGCCCAGCCTGTGAGCCATTTTTATTATTCATTAAATTCTCAAGTCCATTACTGATTCATGTGCTACAATATCGTGTGTAACAGTGTGACTAAGAATAACTGGGTCGAGGTATTGCACTCTCTCAGACACTTTTCCAGATTAAGATTTATTGTTGTCCAGGTCATGTTTCTTAGTGCGGACATATACACCCACAGACACAGCCACGCAAACAGACATACACCCACAGACACCCACCCATACATCTACAGACACATACGTAGACACGCTGCAGCATATGGGTGCCTAGCAAACCTCAGAACAGCATTCCGACATCTTAATAAGGAATCGTTCAGGACCCTGTACACGGTGTACGTTAGGCCCATATTGGAGTATGCGGCACCAGTTTGGAACCCACACCTAGCCAAGCACATAAAGAAACTAGAGAAAGTGCAAAGGTTTGCAACAAGACTAGTTCCAGAGCTAAGAGGTATGTCCTACGAGGAGAGGTTAAGAGAAATCGACCTGAGGACACTGGAGGACAGGAGAGATAGGGGGGACATGATAACGACATACAAAATACTGAGAGGAATTGACAAGGTGGACAAAGACAGGATGTTCCAGAGATGGGACACAGCAACAAGGGGACATAGTTGGAAGTTGAAGACACAGATGAGTCACAGGGATGTTAGGAAGTATTTCTTCAGTCACAGAGTAGTCAGGAAGTGGAATAGCTTGGGAAGCGATGTAGTGGAGGCGGGATCCATACATAGCTTTAAGCAGAGGTATGATAAAGCTCACGGTTCAGAGAGAGTGACCTAGTAGCGAACAGTGAAGAGGCGGGGCCAGGAGCTAGGACTCGACCCCTGCAACCTCAACTAGGTGAGTACAACTAGGTGAGTACACCCAACCACACATCCACAGACACCCACCCACAGACACCCCCCACCTACAGACACACACACACACGCACACACCCACAGACAGATCCACACACAGACACACACACACACACACACACACACACACACACACACACACACACACACACACACACACACACACACACACACACACACACACACACACACAGTCTTAGCAAGGCGTTCCTCGGAACGAATTTGCTGAGATTACTTACTCATTTCTGCAACTTTGCAAGCTCCTGATGATGTGTTGATTGTTACACGAAAGCCCTAGACTAGAACTATTATTCAACTCCCCCGGTGGTTGTTTTGCATCCTTTGTCGCTTGTCAGCGATTCTTGCGCACATACGCTTGCATGCACACACACACATACACACCCACACCTGGTCAGGCACGTCAATATGTTAGAGAAAGTGCAAAGGTTTGCAACAAGGCTAGTTCCAGAGCTAAGGGGAATGTCCTACGAAGAAAGGTTAAGGGAAGTCGGCCTGACGAAACTGGAGGACAGGAGGGTTAGGGGAGACATGATAACAACTTACAAAATACTGCGAGGAATAGATAAGGTAGAGAGAGACAGGATGTTTCAGAGGTGGGACACACAAAAAAAGGGGGTCACAATTGGAAGTTGAAGACTCTGATGAATCAAAGGGATGTTAGGAAGTATTTCTTCAGTCATAGAGTTGTCAGGAAGTGGAATAGCCTAGCAAGCGTAGTGGATGCAGGAACCATACATAGCTATAAGACGAGATATGATAAAACTCCTGGAACAGGGAGAGAGAGAGAGGAACTAGCAGCAATCAGTGAAGAGGCTGGGCCAGGAGCTGAGTCTCGACCCTTGCAACCACAAATAGGTGAGTACACACACAAACGCATGCACACACACGCACAAACACACAGGCACACACACACATACACACACACACACACACACACACACACACACACACACACACACACACACACACACACACACACACACACACATATATATATATATATATATATATATATATATATATATATATAAGTATCATAAGAAATATTGTATACTGGCAATTTATAGTTATGGTTTTAAATACGGCTTGCAAATACAGCCTAATTGATTTTGGACGTGAGCATTAGTGATTTACACATTAATTAATATTAATGCAGCGCAAACAGGGCAATCATGCTGAGAATAATGCCCGTAGTGATACATGCATGCCGACACACCTGTCATTATGCCAGTGGTGATGCAAGCATGCTGACACACCTGTTATTATGTCAGTGGTGATGCATGCAGACACACCTGTCATTATGCCAGTGGTGATACATGCATGCTGACACACCTGTCATTATGCCAGTGGTGATGCATGCATGCTGACTCACCTGTCATTATGCCAGTGATGATGCACGCATGCTGAAACACCTGTAATTATTCCAGTGGTGATACATGCATGCTGGCACACCTGTCATTATGCCAGTGATGATACACGCATGCTGAAACACCTGTAATTATTCCAGTGGTGATACATGCATGCTGGCACACCTGTCATTATGCCAGTGATGATACACGCATGCTGAAATACCTGTAATTATTCCAGTGGTGATACATGCATGCTGGCACACCTGTCATTATGCCAGTGATGATGCACGCATGCTGAAACACCTGTAATTATTCCAGTGGTGATACATGCATGCTGGCACACCTGTCATTATGCCAGTGGTGATGCATGCATGCTGACACACCTGTCATTATGCCAGTGATGATGTATGCATGCTGCCACACCTGTCATTATGCCAGTGGTGATACATGCATGCTGACACACCTGTCATTATGCCAGTCATGATGCGTGCATGCTGACACACCTGTCATTATGCCAGTGGTGATGGATGCATGCTGACACACCTGTCATGCCAGTGTTGATGCATACTTGCTGACACACCTGTCATTATGCCAGTGGTGATGCATTCAAGTTGTTCTTCAACTCTCTATATCTTTGGTGTACCGAGTACCGTCATAGACGCTAAGACGTTGTGTAGTTTTAAAAATAGGTTGGATAAATACATGAGTGGGTGTGGGTGGGTGTGAGTTGGACCTGACTAACTTGTGCTACTAGGTCGGATGCACTTCTCCTCCCTTAATTAAGTGACGTGTCTGACCTCACAAGGTCAAGGCATTGGCTAAAGCCGGTGGGAGAATTGATAAATTAGACACATGTGCAACTCTTGGGTATCTTTATTGAGGAAACGTTTCGCCACACTGTGGCTTCATCAGTCCATACAAAGGAGAAACGTGAAGAACAGGGGGAGAATGAGGTAATCAGTCCCTCAACCTTGAGTCGATGTGATCAGTCCATCAATCTTGAATAGAATACAGCATATGTGCGGAGAAGTAGCTTATATACCGTAGGCAGGAGAGGTGCAGCAGATGTAGGTGGTGTCACATTTGTCCAATGTGGAAGTAGGTCGTGCCCAAGGGTTAGGCAAGCGAAGAATTCCCAAGTATTAAGATCCCAAGAAGTTGCAGTGTCTGACAGGATTGTAGATGAATGGTTCAGAGAACCGACATGTTGATAAATTAGACACATGTGCAACTCTTGGGTATTTTTATTGAGGAAACGTTTCGCCACACAGTGGCCTCATCAGTCCATACAAAGAAGAAACGTGAAGAAAATAGAAGATGGTACGTTATTGCTTTTTTTTTTAAATTAGTGATAAAAAATTTTTGTTTCTTTTTGGAAAATATTAAAAAATGAGCATTTAACCAAGGCAGAGTGATCCACAAAAGAACACACATTTACCATTATCTATTTTCTCTCTGTCTTTCCGACTTTCGAAGTGCAAACACTGTACTTCCTGAACTTAAACAGATTTTTCTGAATCTCCTCAACTCCAACAGCACGCTGAAGCCCCAGGAACCACTTCTTTCCGCTCCAGAGTGACACAAACTCTGAGCCTCTCAGCTTTGACTTCAAGCTAACACTATCACACAAGCCTCCTAGATGATCAAGCTCCTTCCTTTTAAAACCTTCTTCACAACATCTTTACAACCTTCTTACTGTACAGACAAGACAGAAGGTAATTACGTGTGAGGAAGACAACAGTGGATATAGCATAGTGGACATGGGCAAAAGAACATTGAACGTTGTCAAGACAACAATGGACATGGGCAAGATAATGGTAGACATGGGAAAGACAACAGTGTTTCATAATCAAGACAACAGTGTTCACAGTTCACATGATCAAGATAACGGTGGAGACGGCCGTCAAGAAGATAGCAGCGTACCAAGACAATACAAAATATAGAAAAGCTATATATAGTGTGATGTATGTAGCATAAATATTGGAAAACGTAATATATCCACACATACTTAGGTTCGAAAAAGGACTTATATATATATATATATATATATATATATATATATATATATATATATATATATATATATATATATATATATATATATATATATATATCTGCAACTGAAGAGAAGTTGCAGAGATTGGTGGATGAATTTAGTAGGGTGTGCAAAAGAAGAAAATTAAAAGTGAATACAGGAAAGAGTAAGGTTATGAGGATAACAAAAAGATTAGGTGATGAAAGATTGGATATCATATTGGAGGGAGAGAGTATGGAGGAGGTGAATGTATTCAGATATTTGGGAGTGGACGTGTCAGCGGATGGGTCTATGAAAGATGAGGTGAATCATAGAATTTATGAGGGGAAAAGGGTGAGTGGTGCACTTAGGAGTCTGTGGAGACAAAGAACTTTGTCCTTGGAGGCAAAGAGGGTAATGTATGAGAGTATAGTTTTACCAACGCTCTTATATGGGTGTGAAGCATGGGTGATGAATGTTGCAGCGAGGAGAAGGATGGAGGCAGTGGAGATGTCATGTCTGAGGGCAATGTGTGGTGTGAATATAATGCAGAGAATTCGTAGTTTGGAAGTTAGGAGGAGGTGCGGGATTACCAAAACTGTTGTCCAGAGGGCTGAGGAAGGGTTGTTGAGGTGGTTCGGACATGTGGAGAGAATGGAGCGAAACAGAATAACTTCAAGAGTGTATCAGTCTGTAGTGGAAGGAAGGCGGGGTAGGGGTCGGCCTAGGAAAGGTTGGAGGGAGGGGGTAAAGGAGGTTTTGTGTGCGAGGGGCTTAGACTTCCAGCAGGCATGCGTGAGCGTGTTTGATAGGAGTGAATGGAGACAAATGGTTTTTAATACTTGACGTGCTGTTGGAGTGTGAGCAAAGTAACATTTATGAAGGGGTTCAGGGAAACCGGCAGGCCGGACTTGAGTCCTGGAGATGGGAAGTACAGTGCCTGCACTCTGAAGGAGGGGAGTTAATGTTGCAGTTTTAAAAACTGTAGTGTAAAGCACCCTTCTGGCAAGACAGTGATGGAGTGAATGATTGTGAAAGTTTTTCTTTTTCGGGCCACCCTGCCTTGGTGGGAATCGGCCAGTGTGATAATAATGATAATAATAAATTATACGCACACAGTAAACTCTTTCATAAAGCTCCTCTGCATAGTGGGATTCTTTTGTTTATGCAGTTAAAAAAGTGCATGCAAAATGCACTTTGAAAAGTCTTCAGAGTACATGCTATTCAGTTATGGATGCAGTTTTTCATTATCACTTAAAAAATCGGATTGTATAAAATAGCTTTGTAAGAGAGTCTACTGTATGTTGCAGTGTGATATAATGATATATTTAAGCACAGGGGTTGTTTCCTGCCAAGTCAAGGTGACCCAAAGAATAAGAAAACTTTTTGTTTTTCCACAAGTGACAGATATGATCTAATATTGCGGTGACCTGCAACATCCCAGCATGACTGTCAGGGTACAGGCAACCTGCTTCCCACCTCGCTGACCTGCAATATCCCAGCATGACTGTCAGGGTACAGGCAACCTGCTTCCCACCTCACTGACCTGCAACATCCCAGCATGACTGTCAGGGTGCAGGCAACCTGCTTCCCACCTCGCTGACCTGCAACATCCCAGCATGACTGTAAGGGTGCAGGCAACCTGCTTCCCACCTCGCTGACCTGCAACATCCCAGCATGACTGTCAGGGTGCAGGCAACCTGCTTCCCACCTCGCTGACCTGCAACATCCCAGCATGACTGTCAGGGTGCAGGCAACCTGCTTCCCACCTCGCTGACCTGCAACATCCCAGCATGACTGTCAGGGTGCAGGCAACCTGATTCCCACCTCGCTGACCTGCAACATCCCAGCATGACTGTCAGGGTGCAGGCAACCTGCTTCCCACCTCGCTGACCTGCAACATCCCAGCATGACTGTCAGGGTGCAGGCAACCTGCTTTCCACCTCGCTGACCTGCAACATCCCAGCGTGACTGTCAGGGTGCAGGCAACCTGCTTCCCACCTCCACAACTCTAGTGAATGTTGGTGAGTGGAGAAGTGGAACAACTACAGGACTTGCGGTAAACTGAATGCTTGAGCACTTTAATAAGCATACACACATCTTTATTTGTTTCTGAAGATGTTTGAACACTAACATGAAAGCGTAGGTTGATCTTCGTATATTTTACACATCATGTGTAACTAAGCGGACTAGGACTAGGTTCATCAAGT
Organism: Cherax quadricarinatus; assembly: GCF_038502225.1. Classification (NCBI taxonomy): domain Eukaryota; kingdom Metazoa; phylum Arthropoda; class Malacostraca; order Decapoda; family Parastacidae; genus Cherax; species Cherax quadricarinatus. The sequence continues at coordinate 2,087,530 of NC_091339.1, forward strand.
TCAAGTTGTATATCTGATGTAGGTTGCAGAGTGGCAACAAGTCCCTCCATTGAACAGTTGCAACTGTCACTAAATAGAGTTGTATTGGAGGTGGGGAAGGTGGTGCCAACGATGGAATGTGTCTGGAGTGAATCATTCCACCACTGAACACTAGAGGCTGGTAGATGGTATGGGGTTGATGTCACTAGTTGACGTCAAAGACTGGTTGCTTGTGTGTGGTTGATGTCACCATTAAACATCAAAGACTGGTTGCTGGTGTGTGGTTGGTGTTACTGGTTGGCGTCAGAACAGGCAGAGAAAACATAACTAGAGAACACTCACAAGACAGAGTACTTACCGTGAACTGTCAGTCGACTGTCTGATAATGACGATACGACAAAATTTCTTGAGTGAAACGCAGTAACGTCGAGTGACAAGTATCTTGAGTGAAACACAGTAACGTCGAGTGACAAGTATCGTGAGTGAAACACAGTAACGTCGAGTGACAAGTATCTTGAGTGAAACACAGTAACGTCGAGTGACAAGTATCTTGAGTGAAACACAGTAACGTCGAGTGACAAGTATCTTGAGTGAAACACAGTAACGTCGAGTGACAAGTATCTTGAGTGAAACACAGTAACGTCGAGTGACAAGTATCTTGAGTGAAACACAGTAACGTCGAGTGACAAGTATCTTGAGTGAAACACAGTAACGTCGAGTGACAAGTATCTTGAGTGAAACACAGTAACGTCGAGTGACAAGTATCTTGAGTGAAACACAGTAACGTCGAGTGACAAGTATCTTGAGTGAAACACAGTAACATCAGGTGACAAATATCCACTTGAGTAACATGTAAACAAGTACACCCAAAAGAGAAATAAAAAATAAACGTAAAGAAAGTCTGTAGTTCGTTCAACATTAAAAAAAATGAAGGTTAAAAAAAGACATGAGAAAATAAAAAGTACAGACAGTAGAAAAATAGAAAAAAAAATAACAGGTGCGGAAGAAAGGTATGCAAACAGAGAGAGAGAGAGAGAGAGAGAGAAAGAGGGTATCAAAAATAAATATTGTGAGCAAAACGTGAATGATGATTACAACAACACTGGTATGATGAGCAGAGAACCAAGTAATGAAAGGCACGGCAGCCTACCCCAGAATATAGATAAATAATTTTATGAAATTCATTTCCCTCTACAAGTGAAGGAAATTAGAAAGGAAAGCAGCTCTTATTATTATTATTATTATTATTATTATTAGTAGTAGTAGTAGTAGTAGTAGTAGCCGTAGTAATAGTAGTATTACATGAAGCACTAAGTATGTGGGGGTCGTACACAGCAGTATTGGCTACTCGATCCTCTGCTACCCGTGATAACTTCTACTCTGTCAGCTAGGCTTCGTGTTGGTAGCTAGTGTACCTAGTAGGAACAAGTGAGGGCGTGGACGGTGTTGGCCGAGGTGTTCACAAGAAGTAAGTGACCACACAACATAGCCGTGGTGGGTACTGAGTAAACTACATGGTCATATTTTTATTAATCCACATGTGCATAATATCAATGAGGAACGTGGCCATATCTTCATTGAACCATATATCTATGTCTCCAATAAATCACATGTCCATATCTTCGGTAACCTTTCAATAAATCGAGGGACACAGGAAGACTAGCGACTACCTGGAAAATACTGAAAAGTCATACCAGTATTAGAGAAGGATGAGAAGCAACACTGAGCTACACACTGATATACCTGACAAATATCTAGTACCAAGTAACTGAGACACTAATGACACTAGAAGAGTGCCTAGAGAGACTGAATTTAATCTAGGAAACAGCATGGCTTGAGAGAGAGAAAATTTCATACTGATAGAAATCCACAACAAAGTCACGCACAGTAAAGTGTAAAAAATAGCTTACGGAATGCTCGAAGGCTTTCGACATGCTGCGGCATAAAGATATTGAAAATCTCAAAAACAGATCACAATATCACGAAAGGTAAATAATGGATAAATACAAATAAAAATAGGAAACAATTCATGGTGAGGGATGGAGTATATCTATGTAGGAATGAATTGGCAGTGGCGTTAACAGTATTCCTTCCTCAGACCCATATTATTCCTGCTTTAAGAACTTTTCTGAGGCTAAGAATAGTCATATCAGTGTTTGTAGAGTGTTGTGGAGATATCATATAACGGAGAACTGTCAAAATTTGCAAGACAACATGGACCTGCTACAAGAATGGTCCTAAACGTCGCTACTGGAATTCAATCACAACAACTGCAAAACAATAATAGGCGTTGGAGTAACGATACCAGACAAAACGTAGCACATGGGAGACAAACCATACAATTAAATAACAAGAACAATCTTGGAATTAATATTCCAGCCGTGTGCACATAACGTGGGTGATGCATACCAAGCTTACTAATACTAGAATGACATTCAGAACTTAAAATAAAGAAATGTTCAGAAGAATATTGATGTTCGTCGAATTCTGGAATATACAGCGCCAGCATGGAGCCCACACCATGTAATATACACGAAGAAAATTGAAAGGGTTCGAATTTGTTCCACATGGTTAGTGTTTGAAGAAACAAAAGTAATGAGAAAAACAATGCAAACTAAAAGTTTGGCCCTTTTTTTTTAGGAGAATGAAGAGAGAATGAAGATTTCATTATAAGGTATAAAATCAAGTACTGGGACGAATAGACAAGATGGACAAAGGCAGATTATTTTGTGTCACGATAGAAACTAGAATAAGCATACGAAGGTGGAAATTGAATAATCATATAATGCGCAAAGACATTAGAAAACATTGTAAGGTAGTTTGATAACAGTGAAGAAGTAAGGCAGTCTAGAGAGTGACATAGTGAGAGCTAAAACAGTTAAACAATCCACAGCCTCAATTTAAGAGAGGCCTATTTAAGACAGGCCAAGAGCTGGATTTTAAAATTACTAATTCAGTAATGACTACTAGGTAATTACACGAACTTTATCTTCATAGACAACAAGGGCCTTTCATTCCCCCATGAAAGTTGTATTAAGTTAATATAGCATATCTTAAAGCCCCTCCCAAGAAGCTCATCACCAGTAATCCCTTAAATCATTTGCCAGAGCAATTGCTCGAGAAAAAAGTTCTCTCTTAACTGCTCGTAGTAGTATATCACAGATCATTTACATTGATGAATCTAAGCAGGACTCTACTGGCAGGGCTGCGTATGCTCTTGTTGTCACTTCCCTAGATAAAAACTATAGCAACCATGTTAACTTAGACACACGAATTAACAACTGGGCATTTGCATTACAAACTGAACTATTTATCATCCTGATGGCACTAAAGCAAATTTATGACACTGATCTTGACTCCTTGATCATTGCCGATTCTGTGTCGTTACTAACGGCACTTGACTCACAAAATGAATATAACATGCTCATTAGAGACGCCCGGTATAGATATTAACAAAAAAAATAAAAAAAAATAAAAATTAATGTACAAGTCTCATGTATTTAGTCACAGTGAATTACTTCTTCATGATAAAGTTGATAAGTTAGGCAAAGAAAATACCCTGAAGGAAAATGTAGAATGTAACTTGGCTATATCTGTGTCGGACATTGGGAATATTATTAGGAGAGAAGTAAATAATGAATCGAATATCATGCAGATACACGTAGAAGCCAGAGTTGATCTATTACTCGTGATTACCTACGCGCACATACATATATTTACGGAGCAACTTGTAATGTAAACAGACTGATGTTAGTAGCCAGGAGTAGGCTTCGAAAGAACTTCTTTTGGTAGTTTGGCATACACTTGGATGATCAAACCCTATGTAAATATGTGGTCGGCCTAATGCTCACGCCACAGAACACATGGTGCTTCACTGTCCACTTAGGAATATAGAGATAGGCAGTATAATAACCTATGTGATATGTAAGATATCTTATTAATGAAACTAAGATACCAGACATATTAAGCAATTATCCTAAATTTGCTTGCAGCAGATAAAATATAATTTGAGACATATATCTAAATATAATCCTGCTAACCCTAGTTCCTAGGCCTTTTGTGTATCCATACACCCTTGCGCTACAGTCCAAAGAACAGGTATTATGTGCACAATAAATTGCCCCATTGGCGGTAAATTCTAAAATCTAACGAGATTTATTTATGTTGCTATGTAATCCGATAAAGATATCCCCGTATTTCACAATCCTTCAATGCACGCGATTGGAATAGTGCAGAGTGCGTTGAAAATCTGAAGGGAATCAGAAGAGGCATTCACAAGTCATCATGTGGAAACTAATTCCCAAATTTCTTCAATAAAAATAGTAAATTAATACACTGTCCAAATCTAATTTAAACCTTTCAAAACGACCATCATTCTAAAATGCACACGGACATTAAGTTTAAAGCTTCTTAGAAGTTTCGAGGAAGGGTTGAAGCTTATCAAATGCAACACTTAGAAATTATCGCATGACAACCAGTCATTAATTCAGTTTTCCCAACTTCCCTATTACAAAAAAAATGAAAATTGGGACCTACAGAGGCCAAAATCAATACAGACTTTTCTATAAGCTTCACCAGCTGTCAAGAAAACAAGTACATTAAGTTTTTTGTTAAGCTTACTGTATATAACATACAGATTTTTAACAATGGTCTGGAAGGCACATAGATGTTAAAGGCACATGAAGGTGCATAATATTAATTTAACCAAGAATAGCCAGATAGAGTCAGAAAAAGAATTTTCCAGTTATCTCATAGATACCATTTTGAGTAATAAAACCGGCACATCATACACGTACCTTACACAAACTAACATCGAGGATTGCTTTCTCTCAGGAAAACATCGTCGCAAAATGTTTAAATCAGAACAGAAGATGTATTTTCCAGTTATTGCACGGAAGTCCGCCATATTTGTACCTACACAGCCTAAACTCGCGAAACGTTTCGTCCATTTCATACGATGCATCAACCGTTATATTTTAATCAGAGGAAAACGTTAAACCCGTAGGGATCATAGAGCGCCTGTTAACGGGAGGCACTCAAGCTCGATCCATGCAAGTGAAAGATAAAGCCAGTTCCTTGGATCAAGAGCCCCCTCATCAGCATCAGGGGGTAAAATAAAGTTAAAATGTAAAATAATACTGTACCATTTCGAGATTAAAAGTGGCCAAATGGTACCATTATATACCTCGACCCTCTTCACCAGTATTGAAACTTTGAGGTGGATCAGAGGAACTGTCGCCAGTTATCGCGCCGAAACAAAACTTGGGAATGACTTTTGTAACATTGTGCATAGATCACCCACGCATGCAAATAGTCCCAAGAATGTTGCCCATGATACATTACAACGACGTTGAAACTTTGAAGTAGATCAGTTAAGGCGTTCTGGAGTATTAAACGAAAATTTGTAAGACAGTAAACAAAAATGTTACGAAAATAGGAAAGTCTTCCTTCGTTAAACTTAAAAAAAAAATGCGAGTGAGCTTCTTTGAATTTTCATTTCTCATTTAAATTATATTTCATTTTCTCTACAATCCTCTGACGGTAATCACAACAATGTTGAAAATTTGAAACTGATCAAATGAGTCATTGTAAAGTTGTGTCACTGATTCTAATGACTCCAAGTTTATTTTTTGTAATTTTATTACAACAATCTTGCCAGAACTCAAGCCAGACATAATGGGCATTATCCTGGCTCTAAGATGCGGCAATTATTAATTAAATACTGAAGACGTTCAACATATTTAACGGGAATAATAATGTTTCACTACTTTACATATAAAATTCTACTCTCCGTTTGAGGCTCCACCACTGAGGGTTTTGGAAGTTATCCCAGCCATTCCAAGATGCTGAGAATAGGTTTAGCAACTTTGGTTATGGGGCACGTGAACAGGCCAGTTGGTCCAGGAACTTGGTGCTCGTTACCGTACACAGGCGTTGAAAATTTGAAGCCCATCGGATGAGGCGTTCTCGAGTTATAAACGAAATAAAATCGAAAAGTTGGAGGAGAAAAAAAATCAGGCAGCCTCTTAATGGTCTCCTTTCAAGGATACCTAATAACATAGATGTTAATATTTATTTATGAGAAATAACGTTGGTGTTTGAGCTAATAGTGAAGACAATATTGTGAAGTATAATGAAGATAATGTTATCAACTGCATAATGAAGATGATGTTAAGTTTATATTTAAGATGTTATGAACGTTATAATGAAAATAATGTTATGAAGTTTATAATGGCAATATTATGAAGTTAATAATAAAGACAATGTTATAAAGTTTATAATGAAGACAATGTTGTCAAGTTTATAATGAGGACAACGTCAAGTTTGTAATGAAGACAATATTGTAAACTTAAAAGAGAAAATGTGAAAGTTTGCAGGTTTTCTGAGTTGGAAAAAAAAGTACATGATGGATGTGCCGGAAATGGGGCGTGGAATGGTGGTGGTGGTGGCGGCGGCGGCGGCGGCGGAGGCTGGGCAGGGGTTGGATCGTGGTGGTGAGGCAGGGGTCCGAGAAGCTTTTTTTTTTATTTAGCAAAATTGGATGTATCAGGAATGTGCTCCCGTCCCATTGTTTATGACATTTACACAGTGGGAAAAAAAGTTAGCTGTTTCACTGTTATGGTGGAGGTTGCGGGGGGGGGGGGGGAATGTAGATGGTGACTGGAGGTTAGGGTGGATGGGGTGGTGGTTGTGGGTGTGAAACAGGGGCGAGGGTGGTTTTGGTGGTTAAGGGGATAGAGTAGCAACTTGCAGGGGGTAGGAACTATTGCAAGGTGTAACAGGATCTGGGATTAAAACTGTAGTCAGTTACAAGTGTTCTGAATGAAGCTTTGACTGACGCTGTATATTTTTCCTTATTTATGCGGAAAAAATATTTAGGGAAGGTTAATCCAACTGTTGTCTCAGGTGACTGACACAGTGTCATGTAGGAATGGTAGAGTTGATGGATGCGCTGCAGGGTAGAATATGAGTAGTGCGTGACAAACACATAAAAAAATGAGTTGTTAGCCTAGTAGACTGCCTGGAGTGGAGCTTAGCTGGGAGAACTCACGAGCATGTACAATATGTGCCTTGGTAATTTCCTATTTCATTTATAATACCTATCTGTAGTTGCGGGAGTACAGCTAAGCTTGTTGTATCCCCTTTTATTAAATTGTCATATTGCAAGCTTAACAATAGTTTTGTACCCACAACCACCTGCTGTAGCGCAGTCCACCTGTCAACTGTTTTGTTTGTAAACACATGCTTCAAGTTTATAAATCCATGCTAGCTAGCTTGCTTTTATGAAACGGCTTCTCCATAGGGTCTCCTTTTGAGTATCTGATCCATTACTTTAAATATGTGTGGTGTGGGATGGAGGTTTGGTGGTGAAAATACACGCTCTGCTAGTGCGCCCTGTTGATTCTTGAAGACGCTTTGGAAGTTTACGTTGAGATCTTCAGACAGTTCCTTATCTTTTCCTAAACTAGTTTATCTTTCCTCCTTCAGTTTTATTACTTGGTTTTATACTCTCAGACCTCGAATGTAGACTACGATGTACAGTACCTTTCGCTAAGTTGCCTAGATATGTTGCATAATTTATGGTCAACTAACTTTTGTGTGATTTAAGTTAGAACTTGTTGCATTCACTCTTAGCCCTACACAGACGAATAAACATACAGTATCATGATGTTCAAGTATATGCAGACAATTTCTCCATCAACATCATTATTAATGCCCCAGCTATTCAGTTTCAACCTTCTGCTTTAATACATCATATGAATAGTGAACCTATCTTGTTCCCTTCCTTTATAAGAGAAAAGAATATAGGAGGTTCTGTAACAAGCACCAGTGGAACTAAACTAGTGAAATTTCTAAATGAGCATGATAATGTTAGAATTGTGAGCACTATTTTATTTATTCATATATATGGCAGCATATTAGACCTGTTCCTGGGATTCATTGTATCATATACGATACGTGACTGTTATAGTTGATCCATATGAACACTTACCAAGACTCACAACTGTCAATCTTGATCATTTGTCCAGCAGTCGAGGAGCTAAATAAACGAAAATAAACTTATTCTTAACCCTGCCTAGATCAATGATATAAGAATTACGAGCCCACTGACACACAAAGATGTAATGATGATTTAGTTGCCACCACTGAGAACTGGTTCACAGATCAAGGGGAGAGAAAAAGAGCACATAATCTATCCAGCTCAATGTCAACAAAGACCAGCATGAGCAGTATAATGATCCAAAACAACGCACCTTAACACGCGTAGCTAGAAGGATTGGTAAAGAATATCGTGACTGTAGAACCTCAGAACTACTCAGAACCTTCCAAGCTGCACTGACAAATGCAAAGAATAGAAAACAAGAAGTAAGGCAACCAGAATGGGAACAGTTTCTTAATGGGTTAAAAGGGCTACCCTTCTTAAGTTTAGCTTGTGAAGGTATAAATAAAATAGCTAGGAAAAAGAGTGGTAATGTTGTTCATCCTTTTCCTCTTGAAAAAGCTAATGACTTCATAATTAACTGGGCCAAAGCATCTAAGCATGAAAATCTCCCATCTTACATTAGACCAAACATAGAGTTTCTGCAGGTTGAAATTTATTTATTTTATGAGCCAAAATATTATTGAGGGTGATTGCCTCTTTACTGATTATGAATTATATAATGCGTTAAATAAAAGTCCATCAATCGCTCGTCGATCAGTCGCTCAGCGTGGCTGCTACAGCAGCCGCGTTGAGCAAGATGTAATAATTTAAAACTAAACGTCTACACTGTAAGATAAATTGTTTTCTATCCTAATGGCACTGAAGTTAACTTATGAGAGTAATTTTGTATCATCACTGAAGGTGCTTGACTCACGTAATGACTGACAGAATGTTCATTGGAGAAACTAGGTATATAAATATTCGGAAATCAAAGAAAGAAGAATTTTTGTACACTTTTTATGGATTCCATCGCACAGATATACTCCAAGAGTAAGTTGATAACTTAGCCAAAAAAATTGCCCTAAAGGAAAATGTAGAATATAACTAATATTTGTGTGTCTAGCATTAGGAAAAATATCAGGAGAGAAGTAAATAATATAATTGAATTAAATAGGAATGTTTTACAAGCCTGAGTAGATCTATCACTTACTATTATAACATGAACATACATAAATATGTTTATGGAGCAACTTGCAATGTGAACGGGCTGACTGATGTAGTAGCCAGGCTTAGGCGTGGTTGCAAGTACTTCTTGCAGTTTGGCAGGCGCACAGATGTTGATCAACCTAAATTCAAAGTATGTGGTCAGGTTTATGGTCGATTTCTTGAAGACTTTGTGCTTAATTGTCCATTTCTTGAAGAATATTGAGATAGTATAATAGCCTCTGAAATGTCTTAATGAAAATAAGATACCAGACATATTAAACATATATATCATAAATTTGCTTCCAACAGATAAGTCATTTATAGATATAAATCCAGATATATTCCAGTTAACACTCTTGGGGCCTAATCCTTAGTGTATCCATTTACTCTTGCGCGGTCGTCCACAGAATATAGACATGAGGTACATAATAAACTAGTCGCTTCGGCGGAAAAATCTAATCTACAATCTAAATGTAACTGTGCAGTAGTCTTGATTTTGTCTGATCTGCTTCTGTTGTTGCTTTACATTCCCAACCCTCCTTCTCGCTTCCCGCTTCGGTTTTGTACTTTTCCTTCACTTCCTTAAATTACCTTTTAAACCACAGACTTTTTTTTTGTATTTCTTGCTTGTCTCTGGCTGGGTAACTTTTACAACGTTTCCTGACACCTTAGCGTGAGTAACGCCATCATTTCTTTTGCGTTTTTTCCGGTGAATTTCTCCTCCCGTCTCGTCTCGTTTAGAAAGTTCCTCGTAATTTTGTGGTTACCTTTCTTTTGTGTATGTTTCTTTTTCTTATTCTGTTTATTTGTATGTGTGCTCGACCTAGTGTTGACATCAAGGTTAATAAACAGTGATCGTTTCCTGCTGCTCCTGTGTGACCATCTTATATCACATGTCACTTCCTCTTCTTCGTACAATCTCAACGAGTTGATTTAGGAAATTTCTTGTTATAACGTCGTCAAATTGGCTCCTAAATGCTCACTATACGTCATATAGGTCGGTGTTTTCCAAGTTTGTTTCATTGTGGATGAAATGTCATAAATGCCAAGTTTGCCTCCTGTTTGCCGCTTCTGCTGCCCTCTTCACTATGCTGCTTGTATTTCTGGCACTGTCTGTCCTCGACTTTTTACTGTTCGTGAGAGAACATACGCTCGAGAATTTACAACGCGCCAGCTTCAAGACCTATGCCACTTTTTTTTAATTTCGGTATTGTTGGGTAATTGAGCGTAAATACTGGTATTTACCTAATTGAAAATAGCAAATATTAATATTGTCGAAACAGTTTGAGCACACAAAAATTCATGGAAGGCAATTCGTCAACTAATGCACGCTCTAATTGAATAACTGGTAGCCTGGCTGACCCTCAACTCTCATTTTGTGTGTGTGTGTGAGAAAGGCTGGCGAAGAAGGGGCTTATACATGAAAGCAGTTACTATTTTAGTTCACTCTGTTGTTTGTCCTTGTTTTGTGTAATCTTCGTATATGTTCATGTCTTCATAGTTTCAATGCTCTCACTGAAAGTTACTCGACTACTCCTGTTATATTGCTTTTCTTATTATCTTGTGTGCGTGCGTGTGTGTGTGTGTGTGTGTGTGTGTGGGTGTGTGTGTGTGTGTGTGTGTGTGTGTGTGCGTGTGTGTGTGTGTATGTGTGTGTGTGTGTGTGCGTGTGCGTGTGCGTGTGATCGATATTTTTTTTCATATTTTATAGCATCTGCTATCATGTCTTCTCTTTCCTTCTTATTGTTTCTTGTCAGTGAGGATGGAGGTTCTTTTCGTCTTTCATCATAACTTATTATTATATCTTTTATCCATTTATATCTCTGTGGGAGTGTTTTGTCTGATCAACATAATATTCATATCCCGGTATTGGTCTAACATGCGTATTAAACATCATTGACCGGTGTAGTGTATACTTTTTCACAGTTTCATTTATATCACCTCTTAGTGGCAATATTTCTTTATAAAAAATAACTCTTGGATCTATTTCTTTTGTTTGATACTTCTATAGTCTTGATAATTTACATTCCATTATCCATCTCTACATATCATCATCCACTTGTATATAGGAACATAAGAAAGGAGGAACACTGCAGGAGGCCTGTTGGCCCATACTAGGCAGGTCCTTTACAATTCATCCCACTAACAAAACATTTGACCAACCCAATTTTCAATGCCACCCAAGAAATAAGCTCTGATGTGAAAGTCCCACTCAAATCCAACCCCTCCCACTCATGTACTTATCCAACCTAAATTTGAAACTACCCAAAGTCCCAGCCTCAATAACCCAACTAGGTAGACTGTTCCACTCATCAACTACCCTATTTCCAAACCAATACTTTCCTATGTCCTTTCTAAATCTAAACTTATCTAATTTAAATCCATTACTGCGGGTTCTCTCTTGGAGAGACATCCTCAAGACCTTGTTAATATCCCCTTTATTAATACCTATCTTCCACTTATACACTTCGATCAGGTCTCCCCTCATTCTTCGTCTAACAAGTGAATGTAACTTAAGAGTCTTCAATCTTTCTTCATAAGGAAGATTTCTAATGCTATGTATTAATTTAGTCATCCTACGCTGAATATTTTCTAACGAATTTATGTCCATTCTGTAATATGGAGACCAGAACTGAGCTGCATAATTTAGGTGAGGCCTTACTAATGATGTATAAAGCTGCAGTATGACCTCTGGACTTATGTTGCTTACACTTCTTGATATAAATCCCAGTAATCTATTTGCCTTATTACGTACGCTTTGGCATTGCTGTCTTGGTTTAAGGTTGCTGCTCACCATAACCCCCAAGTCCTTTTCGCAGTCTGTATGGCTAAGTTCTACATCATTTAACTTATAAGTACTAGGGCTATGGGCACTCCCAAGCTTCAGAACCTTGCATTTATCTACATTGAACTGCATCTGCCACTTTTCTGACCAAGAACAGAGCTTGTTTAAATCCTCCTGAAGTTCCATAACATCTACGTTTGAATCAATTATCCTACCTATCTTTGTGTCATCGGCGAATTTGCTCATATCACTAGTAATTCCCTCATCAAGATCATTGATATATATTATAAACAACAACGGGCCCAAGACTGATCCCTGTGGAACGCCACTTGTTACGGATCCCCACTCGGATTTAACCCCATTTATGGACACTCTGCTTCCTGTCAGTGAGCCATGACTCGATCCACGAGAGCACTTTTCCCCCAATGCCATGAGCTGCCACTTTCTTTAACAGTCTATGGTGGGGAACTCTATCAAAAGCCTTACTAAAATCTAAGTAAATAATATCAAATTCTTTATCGTGGTCAACAGCCTCAAAAGCTTTACTGAAGAAAGTTAATAAATTAGTTAGACAAGACCGGCCTCTTGTGAATCCATCATTCCATCATACACCTGTATTTTCCATCATCCACCTGTATATTCCATCATCCACTTGTATATTCCATTATCCACCTGTATATTCCATCATCCACTTGTATATTCCATCATCCACCTGCACATTCCATCATCCACCTGTACATTCCATCATCCACCTGCACATTCCATCATCCACCTGTACATTCCATCATCCACCTGTACATTCCATCATCCACCTGTACATTCCATCATCCACCTGTACATTCCATCATCCATCTGTTACTCCATTTGCTCGATTTCTTCCAGCCTTCTTGTACAGATTTAAAATAATTTTTATGTATTTTGTACAATATTTTTGCACCATTGGCAAACATTCGTATACGTTGTGATTAAACCTGAAAAATTATTTATGTATTAAAATCATTGTAGCGGCAGGTGCAGACGCTTTTTTTTTTTACCACAACTGGTAAAAGTTCTAAAAGTAGACATTTTCCTCATATCTCTGTTCACATTTTTTCTCGGAGAAAGTCTCTCATCCATTTTAATATTCCGTCTTTTATGTCCAGTTTTTCAATAGTAACTCTATAAAAATTCTTCTTAAAATCTGGACAAATACAATCTGCCAATCCATTTTTTCCTTGAGACATTGCTGTCACTGTCATAATATCTTAATAGATTTGATATATACGAATTTCAAGATCGAAAGCTGAATTGTTTTGTGACCAGGTTATTCTTCTCCAGTTGTTCTATCTTTTTTACTCTAGTGGCTTTTTTCAATATTTTTACAGCAACACTTGTCATCAAAACTATATTATAGTATAAAGGGCCTTCCCTGTCATCTTTCTTAAATATGTGTACACGGTTTGTACTATCCTACACTTGTTTATTGATTTACCCTCATGTAGTGAAATTCTAAAAAGTTTCCCAAGTGGAGATCTCATTTTTTCGGCACATTCTTTTAAAACCTCTCCTGCTATCTTATCTGGTCCTATTGCTTTTATTTTAAATAACCAGGAACAAATTCTCGACTACCTCTTTAGTTCTCTCAACATCGTGTAACTCGGTTATCTGTTGGGGTGTTAAGTCTGGCGCACGTAAAATATCTTTAGTAAAGATACTCGGTGATGTTCTGTTCGGCACCTCACACATTTTATCTTTCACTTCAGAGATTCTGTTGTCTTTGAATCTTTGTATGTCTTTAATGTTTATTTTTTTTTGCAAACTTGAATGAAAGATTTAGTTTCATCTTGCTCTTGTCTACTATTTCTTTTTTAAAAGTTCATTTCGTCCCCCTGATACGTCTTCGGATCATCTCGTTTTATTGCTTCAAAGTCCATTCTTTATTATTCAGTGTGTCTTAGTTACTGCTTATCAAAGACACTTGTCGCAAGACACTTGTCTTTGTGTGTGTGTGTGTGTGTGTGTGTGTGTGTGTGTGTGTGTGTGTGTGTGTGTGTGTGTGTGTGTGTGTGTGTGTGTGTGTTTGTGCACGTTTCACGTGTGTTTATATTTGCTTGCACGCAAGTGTGCTCACTGCGCCTATCCAAGTTAGTGCATCGGAAGTGAGGCACTGTGAGTTACTACAGTGCACCAGAAGTGTGGCACTGTGAGTTACTACAGTGCACCAGAAGTGAGGCACTGTCAGTTACTACAGTGCACCAGAAGTGTGGCACTGTGAATTACTACAGTGCACCAGAAGTGTGGCACTGTGAGTTACTACAGTGCACCAGAAGTGAGGCACTGTCAGTTACTACAGTGCACCAGAAGTGTGGCACTGTGAATTACTACAGTGCACCAGAAGTGTGGCACTGTGTGTTAATACAGTGCACCAGAAATGTGGCAGTGAGTTACTACAGTGCACCAGTTGATTATGTTGTGAGGTGCGTGTGAGTGGGGAGTGAGCAGTGCCAAACATACACTGCACTCGCATGAGTAATGAAGCTGTCATAAATGTGGTGCCAACAGTCAGAATGCCAGTTGAGCTCTGAAAGGTCAGAGAATCTGATAGTTCAGAGAATTTGATAGTTTAAAGAATCTGATAGTTTAGAGAATTTGATAGTTTAGAGAATTTGATAGTTTAAAGAATCTGATAGTTTAGAGAATTTGATAGTTTAGAGAATTTGATAGTTTAGAAAAGCTGATAATTTAGAGAATCTGATGATTTAGAGAATCTGATAATTTAGAGAATCTGATAGTTAATGGAATCTAATGATTCTGCAAATATGATCATTCACAGAATCTAATTATTCAGATAATCCGATCATTCAGACAAACTTATCGTCCGGGGAACCGAACATTTTGCTTTGTTATTTAGGACACTGTTATGTTCTTCTTTGATTTGTACTGCGATATTTTTTTTAATTTTTCTCAGATTTTGACATTGGGTTAGAAATAGGCGCACTCTCATAATGCCTCTTGTCCGCCCTGATCGATCGGCTCTAAATATCACTCACAGTTTCATTATGATAATTGGCTGTAAGTTTGTGTAAATAAGGAATTTTCTCTGCAGAAATCTGTTTACTGGCTACTTCTGTTTACATAAATTTGTGTTTACTGACCAGTTCTGTCTACCTAAATTTGTGGTGTTTACTGACTACCTCTATCTATATAAATTTGTGTTTACTGACCAGTTCTGTCTACATATATTTGTTTGCTGACTAGTTCTAGCTACAGAAATTTAGCATTGCTAATGGAAACCCTTTTATCATCAATATTAAGTAATTTGTATATTAAATATTTCGAGAATATATAAAAAAAATTACATGAGCATATTAATAAACAACACTATTAATATTAACAAAAAAATTGACAATAATAATAATAATAATAATAATAATAATAATAAAGTGTACATTTATTTGACAAAGTCAAAAACATTTTCTACGTCTATTTTAAACTAATGAGAAAACTTTGAAAAACCTTGTTGTTGTTTTTTTCCTTTTAAAAATAAATAGCGTCGGGAAAATTATTGGAACGGTGCGGCAGGACGCAAAATAATGCACGAGTAAAACATTGTGTTTTAAAATAGCGTGGAGCGTATTGTTGATGTACGCTGTCAATATATAAACTGTTGGAAGATAATTGGTTTTAAGAGCTTCATATTGTTTGTGATTATTACCGGAGTTGTTCTGATGTACGTTAGTGTTTATCCGCACGTCCTTTAGTGTATCTCTGTAGGTCCGTTAGTGTTTGTCCATACATCCGTCAAGCAGTGCACTTGTTAGTGTGTCTGTCAGGCCTCTCGTTAGTGTTTGTCCGTACGTCCGTCAGGCCGCCCGTTTGTTAGTGTGTGCGTCAGGATGTCAGTGTTATCGTCCATTTGTAAGTGTGTCCGTCAGGCTGTCCATTAGTTTTATCGCCTGTTCGTTAATGTGTGTGTCAGGCTGTCCGTTAGTGTTATCGTCCGTCTGTCAGTGTGCCTTTCAGGCTGTCCGTTAGTGTTTCCGTCCTTTCGTTAGTGTGTCCTTCAGACCGTTCTTTAATGTTATCGTTCGTGTGTTAGTGTGTCCGTCTGACTGCTCATTAGTGTTTCCATCCATTTGTGTGTCCCTCATTCCATCCGTCAGTGTGTCCTTCAAATTCTTCTCCGTACTTTACCTGTTCCGCCTCTTGGCCTCGTTTATAAGCTATCACATCATGGCCAGAATCCGTGGGTAGAACGTTTGTATTTTTCTCCGGCGTTTCCGTGGGTTTGTCGTTGTGGTTTAATAGCTGCAGAAGTAAGGTTCGTCCTCCTCTGTGACATCCATTTTGTCCTGGGTCCTGAAACTCGTGGCTTTCCATAAAATCAGTAGATTGACTTCTCAAGACTCTCTGAAAGTCTTTTATGATGTGTGATGGTAGTGCTGCTGGTTTTGGTATTGCCATC
Organism: Cherax quadricarinatus; assembly: GCF_038502225.1. Classification (NCBI taxonomy): domain Eukaryota; kingdom Metazoa; phylum Arthropoda; class Malacostraca; order Decapoda; family Parastacidae; genus Cherax; species Cherax quadricarinatus. The sequence goes on from NC_091339.1 coordinate 2,103,868, forward strand.
CCTCTGCTGTCACCTTTGTGAAATGGTATTGACATTTTAAGGCTATGGAAAGACACACACACAAGGGCAGTGTAATGAGATTAATTACTGGCAGCGTTTCGCCCACGCAGTGAGTATTATAAATCACAGAGAAACAGATGAGCGAAGCGTTGTCAATAAAGAATCTCATTACACTGCATTTGTGTGTATGTGTTTCCATCGTATTGATATTTTATACTATTTCTCTCCATATGATGGCATTATAGGCCTGCTGGTTGCTAGCAGCTACAGCCTGGTTGGATAGGTAGCGAAGAAGGTAGTCTGGGCTGAGAGTGTAAGAAAACTCTCGAAACCGGTCGCAGGTAATTCACGAGTATGTCAGGTTTTAGTGCCACTGGTATATCGCCTGCACTGAGACTCTTAGTGGTATCGTAAAATATTTCTGTTATCTTCAGTTTTTATGCTCCAGCTAAGCACTTTTGACCTGATGTTCTGCCAGATATCAGTAGTGAACCTACCCTTATTCTTTGAGACTTGAATGCCACACGTAGGAATATAACAGTCACTAACACAACTATATTAATCACAGTTCTAAATGTGGCTACTCATATATATGGCGGCATATTTTAGACCTGTACTCACCTATTTGTGGTTACGGTGGTCGAATCATAGCTCACCTTATCCTCATCTTCCATCGTTCTTCTCTGTAATGGACTGAAGAAGCCACTGGTTGACGAAACTTTCCCCACATTAAAGATTCCCAGATGCTGCACAAGTCTCATTCTTCATCTGTCTTATCACTTACCAAGACTCATAACCGTCAGTTATGATCATATGTTCAGCAGTCAAGGATCTAAATACAAAAGGAAGAAACTTATTCTTAACCCGGATCATAGAGATAACTCCATTAACTGCTTGAAACAGTCGTGTAAGAATTACGATCCCACTGGCGCACAAAGATGTAATGATGATTTAGTTTCCACCGTTGAGAACTAGCTCACTGGTCAAGGGGAGAGAAAAAGAACACATAATCTTCCACCGTAAATATCAACGAAGACCAGCATGAGCAGTGTAATAATTCTAAACAACGCAATACGTTTAGCTGGGAGGATTGGTAAAACACATCGTGATTGTAGAACCCCAGAACTACTCAGAGCCTTCCAAGCAGCAAAAACAAATGCTAGGAACAGAAAATAAGAACTTGGGCAACAGCAGTGGGAACAATTTGTTAGTGGGGCTAAACATCTTAATCATCTTAACTCTAGCCTGGAAAGATATAAATAAAATAAATAGGAAAAAGGGTGATAATGTTGCTCATCCTTTTCCTCTCGAAAGAGCTAATGACCTCATAAATAACTGGGCCAAAATATCAAGGCATGAAAATCTCTTATCAAATATTAGAACAAATTCAGAGTGTTTCGGAAGAAAGGTTTAAATTGATTTATTTTATGATGTGAATAAAATTGTTGATGAGACTGCCTCTTCACTGATTATGAGTTAAACATGGCATTAAACAAAGGTTGATCAAGAGCCCCTGGAGAGGATGGCATAACTTATGATATTCTCAGAAATGAAGAATGAGACATTGTGCAACATCTGGGTATCTTTACTGCTTCGCTTCACCTCTATGGCATATAAACCCCTTCTCCACGCAGAGGCTGTTTTTTCAAGACTTGTGGATTGAACACATCATCTCCAAGCTGAGGAACTGATTGCCAAACTGCTCGTCTTCCATCGTTCTTCTCTATATTGGACTAATGAAACCACTGGCTGGCGAGACATTTCCAGAATAAAGATACACATATGTTGCACAAATGTCTCATTCTTGAACTTGTCGGACTTCAAGGTAAGTCCCGGATCACTCCTTGCTAACGCTGTATAATCTTAGTTACATTGAACATAAGAACATAAGAAAGAAGGAACACTGCAACGGTCCTTCTGACCCATGCGGAGCAGGTCCATGTCCCCCCCCCCGGATTAGCCCAATGACCCACCCAATCTGGTCACCTCCACTCAAGGAAGGAGCACGGCATCAGACCCAGCAGCACAAGCTAGTCAGGTCCAACTCACACCCACCCGCAGCCACTCATGTATTTATCTAACCTATTTTTAAAACTACACAACGTTTTAGCCTGAATAACTCTACTCGGGAGTTTATTCCACTTATCCACAACTCTATTACCAAACCAGTGCTTTCCTATATCCTTCCTGAATCTGAATTTTTCCAACTTGAAACCATTGCTGCGAGTCCTGTCTTGACTGGAAATTCCAAGACAGTGTCCTTCCTACTTATTGGACCAATAATCTCATTGTGCCTGTTTTTAATCTTCAACAACCTGATGCATATAGACTAATCTCCTTAACCAGTTGTGTTTGTAAAAGATTTGAAAGAATGATACTTAATACACTATATTGTAGCATCAGAGTCCAACTCTTACTTCATCTCTGTTGTTTTAGGGAAGGAAAAAATGTGGAGAACTGTATTATCATCTTTGCCACTGCTCACACTTCTACGAGTTTTTCCACATTTCTTGATCTAAAATCTGCATTTGATATCGTAAACAGAAGTGTTATACATGAACTAGCCAAAATGAATATTGGTGGTAACTTACTCAGTTGGATAACAGGTTATCTGTCAAGTAGAGTATCCTCTGTCTTCTACCAAGGTAGGAGTTCTCAGTTTCATGCTATATAATGTCTTGATGCTCTCCTTCACCCAATGAGCTATGCCAATGATATCATGATCCATACAACAAGGTATAAGAAAATGAGTACCATTGTTAATGGAACTCAAGTAATTTGTAATCCACTAGGCCTCGTTTTTATCTTCATTAAAGAGTAAGGTATTGACAAACAAACGAAATCCCCCACCCATCTGTTTGCAGGATAAAAAAATCAGGTATATTAAATCTTACGGATATCTTGGTATAGTCGTAACCTTCAAGAAATATATCATACTACAACTTAATAATAAATGCTAAGATAAGCTAATGTGAAAAGAGTGAGAATTATATACACATATTCCAGTCTTAATTGATACCGCTGCCCCAATGTTAATGTTAGCTAAAGAACATTCTCGTCAGCCCTTAGAGCTAATGGAAAACGACGCTCTCGGAATTACTCTCGGTTGTCCTAAATTTACCAAGGTTTTTAATATGAGGAAGTTGCTTGGTGTTTCTAGTATCAGTGATAGAATTTTTTAGTTTAACAGTATTTTGTATAATGATGTTAATAAATGAACCAGACACTCCCTATAAATGTTAATCATGTCTAGAAATAAACATAAATCAAAATGGGGTGTGAAAATGTGCACGAACTGTATATATATAAAAGTTGTATTTCTTTATTACATATCTGAAAGATCCTTCCAAGAAGTCATCACAAGTAATCTCTGCCTTAAATCGCTTGCTCAAGAAGAAATTTATCGCTTAACCATTAATAATATATTACAAATTATATACATTGATAGACGTAAGCAGGAGTCTTGTAGCAAAGCTGCGCTTGCTCTTATTGCCTCCTCCATAGTTAAGAATTATAGGCTTAAGAATTATCAACTGTGCGTCTACACTGCATGCTGAATTGTTTGCCATCTTAATGGCACTAAAGTAACTTATGACACTGAGTCTGATTCTTTGATTATTACTGATACTGTGTCATCACTGACGGCACTTGACTCACGTGATGACTAACAACATGCTCATTGCAGAAGCCAGGTAGAGATACTCCAAAATCACACACAAAAAAGGAATTTATGTACAGTTTTGTATGAATTCCATCACACATTGAATTATTCATGAAAAAGTTCATTAGTTAATTAACCGAAGAAAATATCCTGGAACAAAATGTAAAATATAACTTTGGTATATCTATGTAAATAACGAGTGTAGATAAGCATGTTTACGGATGATGAATTTGTAATGTGAACAGACTTGTAATAGCCAGGCTTAGTCTTGGTTATAAGTATTTTTGGCAGTTTGGGCAAGTTATAGATGGTCATCAAAATAAAATGCAATGTGGTCACCCTTATTTTCACTTTCTTGGATGCTGTGTACTCTGCTATCCAATTATTGAGGAACATAAAGACTAGAGAGTATAATAACCTGTCTAATATGTCAGATATTTTTGAAAATAAGAGACCAGACACACTAAGCAAGTATCCTAAATTTAGTTGCAAGAGATAAGACTGTTGTAGATACAAATCCAGATGTAGTCCTGTTAAACCCTTTGGGGTCTAGTTCCTAGGACGTTTGTGTATCCATATGCTGTTGAGCTGCCGTCCACAGGATGGATGTGGAGTGCACAATAAACTAGACGCTTCATCGGCAAAATCTTTGTTAATTGCAAAGAATTGCTAAAAGCTCGTGACTACCGTTGTTATCTATTATTCTTTATTTTTTATGACTATAGCTTTCCAGGAACCGTGCTCAAGCGCCGAATGGCTGGATTCTATGTCAGTATATTTCTCGACTTTCGTAGGATTTGTTAAAATGCATTATAAACTTTATAAATTGGGACGAGTTCATGAAAAAACCTCCCGGGTCTCCCACTGTCACCTTGATTGTATTACCAATGTTAGTGCTATAGTGTTCTTGCAAGATGCTCTCTTTGTTGTCCTCAGTGTGTGTACCTTATTTGTTGTCCTCAGTGTGTGTACCTTATTTGTTGTCCTCAGTGTGTGTACCTTATTTGTTGTCCTCAGTGTGTGTACCTTCTTTGTTGTCCTCAGTGTGTGTACCTTATTTGTTGTCCTCAGTGTGTGTACCTTCTTTGTTGTCCTCAGTGTGTGTACCTTCTTTGTTGTCCTCAGTGTGTGTACCTTCTTTGTTGTCCTCAGTGTACTTTCTTTGTTACCCTCAGTGTACTTTCTTTGTTACCCTCAGTGTACCTTCTTTGTTACCCTCAGTGTACCTTCTTTGTTATCCTCAGTGTACCTTCTTTGTTATCCTCAGTGTACCTTCTTTGTTATCCTCAGTGTACCTTCTTTGTTGTCCTCAGTGTACCTTCTTTGTTGTCCTCAGTGTATCTCCTTTGTTGTCCTCAGTGTATCTTCTTTTTTGTCCTCAGTGTGCGTACCTTCTTTGTTGTCCTCAGTGTGTGTACCTTTGTTGTCCTCAGTGTACCTTCTTTGTTGACCTTAGTGTACCTTCTTTGTTGTCCTCAGTGTACCTTCTTTGTTATCCTCAGTGTATCTCCTTTGTTATCCTCAGTGTATCTTCTTTTTTGTCCTCAGTGTACCTTCTTTAATGTTCTCAGTGTACCTTCTTTGTTATCCTCAGTGTACCTTCTTTGTTATCCTCAGTGTACCTTCTTTGTTGTCCTCAGTGTACCTTCTTTGTTGTCCTCAGTGTACCTTCTTTGTTGTCCTCAGTGTACCTTCTTTGTTATCCTCAGTGTATCTCCTTTGTTGTCCTCAGTGTACCTTCTTTGTTGACCTTACTGTACCTTCTTTGTTGTCCTCAGTGTACCTTCTTTGTTGACCTTAGTGTACCTTCTTTGTTGTCCTCAGTGTACCTTCTTTGTTATCCTCAGTGTATCTCCTTTGTTGTCCTCAGTGTATCTCCTTTGTTGTCCTCAGTGTATCTTCTTTTTTGTCCTCAGTGTACCTTCTTTGTTGTCCTCAGTTTACTTTCTTTGATGAACTCAGTGTACCTTCTTTGTTGTCCTCAGTGTACCTTCCTTGTTGTCCTCAGTGCACCTTCTTTGTTCTCCTCAGTGTACCTTTGTTGTCCTCAGTGTACCTTCTTTGTTGTCCTCAGTTTACTTTCTTTGATGAACTCAGTGTACCTTCTTTGTTCTTCTCATTGTACCTTCTTTGTTCTTCTCAGTGTACCTTCTTTGTTGTCCTCAGTGTACCTTCTTTGTTGTCCTCAGTGTACCTTCCTTGTTGACCTCAGTGTACCTTCTTTGTTGTCCTCAGTGTACCTTCTTTGTTGTCCTCAGTGTACCTTCTTTGTTGTCCTCAGTGTACCTTCTTTGTTGTCCTCAGTGTACCTTCTTTGTTGTCCTCAGTGTACCTTCTTTGTTGTCCTCAGTGTACCTTCTTTGTTGTCCTCAGTTTACTTTCTTTGATGAATTCAGTGTACCTTCTTTGTTCTTCTCATTGTACCTTCTTTGTTCTTCTCAGTGTACCTTCTTTGTTGTCCTCAGTGTACCTTCTTTGTTGTCCTCAGTGTGCTTTCTATGTTGTCCTCAGTGTACCACATGTCCTCAGTGTACAACATGTTGTCCTCAGTGTACCACATGTTGTCCTCCGTGTACCACATGTCCTCAGTGTACCACATGTCCTCAGTGTACCACATGTTGTCCTCAGTGTACCACATGTTGTCCTCAGTGTACCACATGTCCTCAGTGTACCACATGTTGTCCTCAGTGTACCACATGTCCTCAGTGTACCACATGTCCTCAGTGTACCACTTGTTGTCCTCAGTGCACCACATGTTGTCCTCAGTGTACCACATGTTGTCCTCAGTGTACCACATGTCCTCAGTGTACCACATGTCCTCAGTGTACCACTTGTTGTCCTCAGTGTACCACTTGTCCTCAGTGTACCACATGTCCTCAGTGTACCACATGTCCTCAGTGTACCACTTGTCCTCAGTGTACCACATGTCCTCAGTGTACCTTCTTTGTTGTCCTCAGTGTACTTTCTTTGTTGTCCTCAGTGTACTTTCTTTGTTATCCTCAGTGTATCTCCTTTGTTGTCCTCAGTGTATCTTCTTTTTTGTCCTCAGTGTACCTTCTTTAATGTCCTCAGTGTACCTTCTTTGTTGACCTTAGTGTACCTTCTTTGTTGTCCTCAGTGTACCTTCTTTGTTATCCTCAGTGTATCTCCTTTGTTGTCCTCAGTGTATCTCCTTTGTTGTCCTCAGTGTATCTTCTTTTTTGTCCTCAGTGTACCTTCTTTGTTGTCCTCAGTTTACTTTCTTTGATGAACTCAGTGTACCTTCTTTGTTGTCCTCAGTGTACCTTCCTTGTTGTCCTCAGTGCACCTTCTTTGTTCTCCTCAGTGTACCTTTGTTGTCCTCAGTGTACCTTCTTTGTTGTCCTCAGTTTACTTTCTTTGATGAACTCAGTGTACCTTCTTTGTTCTTCTCATTGTACCTTCTTTGTTCTTCTCAGTGTACCTTCTTTGTTGTCCTCAGTGTACCTTCTTTGTTGTCCTCAGTGTACCTTCCTTGTTGACCTCAGTGTACCTTCTTTGTTGTCCTTAGTGTACCTTCTTTGTTGTCCTCAGTGTACCTTCTTTGTTGTCCTCAGTGTACCTTCCTTGTTGACCTCAGTGTACCTTCTTTGTTGTCCTCAGTGTACCTTCTTTGTTGTCCACAGTGTACCTTCTTTGTTGTCCTCAGTTTACTTTCTTTGATGAACTCAGTGTACCTTCTTTGTTCTTCTCATTGTACCTTCTTTGTTCTTCTCAGTGTACCTTCTTTGTTGTCCTCAGTGTACCTTCTTTGTTGTCCTCAGTGTGCTTTCTATGTTGTCCTCAGTGTACCACATGTCCTCAGTGTACAACATGTTGTCCTCAGTGTACCACATGTTGTCCTCCGTGTACCACATGTCCTCAGTGTACCACATGTCCTCAGTGTACCACATGTTGTCCTCAGTGTACCACATGTTGTCCTCAGTGTACCACATGTCCTCAGTGTACCACATGTTGTCCTCAGTGTACCACATGTCCTCAGTGTACCACATGTCCTCAGTGTACCACTTGTTGTCCTCAGTGCACCACATGTTGTCCTCAGTGTACCACATGTTGTCCTCAGTGTACCACATGTCCTCAGTGTACCACATGTCCTCAGTGTACCACTTGTTGTCCTCAGTGTACCACTTGTCCTCAGTGTACCACATGTCCTCAGTGTACCACATGTCCTCAGTGTACCACTTGTCCTCAGTGTACCACATGTCCTCAGTGTACCACATGTCCTCAGTGTACCACTTGTTGTCCTCAGTGTACCACTTGTTGTCCTCAGTGTACCACTTGTCCTCAGTGTACCACTTGTCCTCAGTGTACCACATGTCCTCAGTGTACCACATGTCCTCAGTGTACCACTTGTTGTCCTCAGTGTACCACTTGTCCTCAGTGTACCACTTGTCCTCAGTGTACCACATGTCCTCAGTGTACCACATGTTGTCCTCAGTATACCACTTGTCCTCAGTGTACCACATGTTGTCCTCAGTGTACCACATGTCCTCAGTGTACCACTTGTTGTCCTCAGTGTACCACTTGTTGTCCTCAGTGTACCACTTGTTGTCCTCAGTGTACCACTTGTCCTCAGTGTACCACTTGTCATCAGTGTACCACATGTCCTCAGTGTACCACATGTCCTCAGTGTACCACTTGTTGTCCTCAGTGTACCACTTGTCCTCAGTGTACCACTTGTCCTCAGTGTACCACATGTCCTCAGTGTACCACATGTTGTCCTCAGTGTACCACTTGTCCTCAGTGTACCACATGTTGTCCTCAGTGTACCACATGTTGTCCTCAGTGTACCACTTGTTGTCCTCAGTGTACCACTTGTTGTCCTCAGTGTACCACTTGTCCTCAGTGTACCACTTGTCCTCAGTGTACCACTTGTCCTCAGTGTACCACATGTCCTCAGTGTACCACATGTCCTCAGTGTACCACATGTTGTTCTCAGTGTACCACATGTCTTCAGTGTACCACATGTCCTCAGTGTACCACATGTTGTCCTCAGTGTACCACATGTCCTCAGTGTACCACATGTCCTCAGTGTACCACATGTCCTCAGTGTACCACATGTCCTCAGTGTACCACATGTTGTCCTCAGTGCACCACATGTCCTCAGTGTACCACATGTCCTCAGTGTACCACATGTTGTCCTCAGTGTACTACATGTCCTCAGTGTACCACATGTCCTCAGTGTACCACATGTTGTCCTCAGTGTACCACATGTCCTCAGTGTACCACATGTCCTCAGTGTACCACATGTTATCCTCAGTGTACCACGTGTCCTCAGTGTACCACATGTTGTCCTCAATGTACCACATGTTGTCCTCAGTGTACCACATGTCCTCAGTGTACCACATGTTGTCCTCAGTGTACCACATGTTGTCCTCAGTGTACCACATGTTGTCCTCAGTGTACCACATGTTGTCCTCAGTGTACCACTTGTCCTCAGTGTACCACATGTCCTTAGTGTACCACATGTCCTCAGTGTACCACATGTCCTCAGTGTACCACATGTTGTCCTCAGTGTACCACATGTTGTCCTCAGTGTACCACATGTTGTCCTCAGTGTACCACATGTCCTCAGTGTACCACATGTTGTCCTCAGTGTACCACATGTTGTCCTCAGTGTACCACATGTCCTCAGTGTACCACATGTTGTCCTCAGTGTACCACATGTCCTCAGTGTACCACATGTTGTCCTCAGTGTACCACATGTCCTCAGTGTACCACATGTTGTCCTCAGTGTACCACATGTTGTCCTCAGTGTACCACATGTTGTCCTCAGTGTACCACATGTCCTCAGTGTACCACATGTTGTCCTCAGTGTACCACATGTTGTCCTCAGTGTACCACATGTTGTCCTCAGTGTACCACTTGTTGCCAGAGGACTAATCCTGGAGTTCTTTTTAATTTTCTTTTGCGAATAAATAGATCACTTTATTTAACAGCTTTTGCTCCTTTTCACTTGTTTGACATAATACCTCCACGTGAGGTTGCTTGATCCAAGGAACTGGACTTGTCGCCCCCTTAAATCGAACCTGATTGCCTCCCATTACCCAGGTGCTGCTTGACCCCTTCCAGTTTAATGTTTCTCCATAAAGATGATAATAATAATAATAAATAATAAAAATACTATCATCATCATCATCATCATCATCATCATCATCATCATCATCATCATCATCATCATCATCATCATCATCATCATCATCATCATCATCATCATCATCATCATCATCATCATCATCATCATCATCATCATCATCATCATCATCATCATCATCATCATGGTGTAGAGGATTTTACTCCACCTCATCCAGTTCATTACACATACTGACCACTGACCACTCTCACACTCTACTATTATTCTCTACGTCTCGTCTGTCTTCAGTTGCCTCCGATGTTCCTTAGTTTTGTTACGAATTTCAATCACTGTGCGTCAATCCATTTTTCGTTTTCTTCTTAGTATTTTGTACAGCATTATCATCTTCATCCTGGTACCCTCTTCTAGGACTGTATGTTCCCACAGTTATCCCTCGCGGGTGATTGGTCCACTTCGGACCGAAACGTCGTCATAAGTTTCAATCTCCTGTGTGCGAGTTATTTGTATGCAGTTCAGCAGGTTTGTGGACGAAGGCAGAAGTGTGAAAGGTTCTACAGACAGCGAAATTTTGTCCAAATATATTGTCCCTGTTAGTAGCTGGAGTGTTAAAAGTGAGCTGAGTTAAGCTTCTCATGATGGAAGATTCCTTGGGTTGTTTGTGTTCTTGCTTGTTTATGTTATACTTGGGCACTAACAGCCTGGTTGACCAGGCAAGCACCAGGTGAGTCTAGTTGACCAATACAGGCACCGGGTGAGCCTGGTTGACCAAGATAGGCACCGGGTGAGCCTGGTTGACCAAGATAGGCACCAGGTGAGCCTGGTTGACCAAGATAGGCACCAGGTGAGCCTGGTTGACCAAGATAGGCACCAGGTGAGCCTGGTTGACCAAGACAGGAACCAGATGAGCCTGGTTGACCAAGATAGGCACCAGGTGAGCCTGGTTGACCAAGACAGGCACCAGGTGAGCCTGGTTGACCAAGACAGGCACCAGGTGAGCCTGGTTGACCAAGACAGGAACCAGATGAGCCTGGTTGACCAAGACAGGCACCAGGTGAGCCTGGTTGACCAAGACAGGAACCAGGTGAGCCTGGTTGACCAAGATAGGCACCAGGTGAGCCTGGTTGACCAAGACAGGAACCAGGTGAGCCTGGTTGACCAAGACAGGCACCAGGTGAGCCTGGTTGACCAATATAGGCACCAGGTGAGCCTGGTTGACCAAGACAGGCACCAGGTGAGCCTGGTTGACCAAGATAGGCACCAGGTGAGCCTGGTTGACCAAGACAGGAACCAGATGAGCCTGGTTGACCAAGACAGGCACCAGGTGAGCCTGGTTGACCAAGATAGGCACCAGGTGAGCCTGGTTGACCAAGACAGGAACCAGATGAGCCTGGTTGACCAAGACAGGCACCAGGTGAGCCTGGTTGACCAAGATAGGCACCAGGTGAGCCTGGTTGACCAATATAGGCACCAGGTGAGCCTGGTTGACCAAGATAGGCACCAGGTGAGCCTGGTTGACCAAGATAGGCACCAGGTGAGCCTGGTTGACCAATATAGGCACCAGGTGAGCCTGGTTGACCAAGACAGGCACCAGTGAGCCTGGTTGACCAAGATAGGCACCAGGTGAGCCTGGTTGACCAAGACGAGCCTGGGTTGACCAAGACAGGCACCAGGTGAGCCTGGTTGACCAAGACAGGCACCAGTGAGCCTGGTTGACCAAGACAGGCACCAGGTGAGCCTGGTTGACCAAGACAGGAACCAGATGAGCCTGGCCCAGGGCAGGGCTGTGGAAGTAAGAAAACTCTCGAATGGTCATAAGACGATACTCAGTATTTTTGCCGATATTGATACCGATACTCAATTTTAGGCTCATACCGGTACCATCAAAATTGTCCTACATAACAGATACTGTGCCATACCCCTACTCTGGAAACCTATCAAAAGTAAAATGACATCAAAGGTTGTGATCCTAGAGTATTGTATTTGAGATCGTAATAATCTCATCATTGTTTATAATTATTATATTCACGGAGAAGCGCTAATCTCTTAGGAATCATATAGTGCCTAGGTATTTGGAGGTAATTGGGTTTGATCAGAGGAGAGTGGAAATATAAACACATATGCAGTATAATGTGATCCTTTATTGACAACGTTTCACCCACACAGTGGGCTTTTTCAAGTCACACACAGAGGAATGATCAGAGGAATGATCAGAGGAATGGGAGTTAGTTCTAGTTTAAGTCTTTGTGAAAACTTTGAACAATGCATGCCTTAGTGTGCGCAGAACATTGAAGAATTGAAGGTATAAGAGTTTTGAATATGAGGGTCAGATGACAGTTCCCGTAGTGCTGCGTCCCTTACAGGGACGCTTAGTGTGTGTGCTCATGTTGCCTCCAGTACTAGTGGTTGCCATAGTGTTACAGCTCCCAGTGTTGTAGTTGTCATAGTGTTGTAGTTACCATACTGTTGTAGTTACCGTGGTGTTATAGTTGTCAGTGTTGTGGTTGTCATAGTGTTATAGCTGCCACTGTTGTAGTTACCATAGTGTTATAGCTGCCACTGTTGTAGTAGACACAGTGTTGTGGTTGTCATAGTGCTATAGCTGCCACTGTTGTGGTTGCCATAGCCGCCAGTGTTGTATTTACCAGAGTACTGAGCTGATGTAGTGTTGTTGCCCATCTAGATTTTCCCACCGAAGTGGCTAGTTTATTGTGCACCCTATAACCATCCTGTGGAGGGTAGTGCAGGAGCATACGTATACACAAAAGGCCTAGGAACCAGGCCCCAAAAGGGTTAACAGGAGTACATCTAGATTTATATCTTGCCCATCTTGGAGTGAAGTCTGGTATATTACTGCCAAGTAGCAGTTACTACCACAGGGACAGTGTCCTCTCACTAGCATGGCTATACAGTGCCTTTAGTGTGTATCTGTATTACTTTCCTTTGGACCTTTCAGTGTTTCCGTATTGCGTATTCCCATGGCATGGTATTTACATATTTTAGGCTTTATGGCTCCATCTGTGGCAATTTCCGTTTTATTGCAAGTCTTTAGTTATCTGTCTGAGCTGCTTCAGTTCCAGGCATTTCCTTGGCTTGTGATACTGTTTCGTGTCTTTCATCTTTCTTTATCTTTTTGCTTTATATTATGTCTGACTCACCTTTGCTGGTGTCTGAGTTGTCTTCATCTCTTTCGTTTGTTTAACAATCTATCTGTATTATGTTGATACAGCCAGATTGACCTGGCTGTCAACAGTTAAGCCTGGCATCAAGCCTGGCATCAGGCCTACCATCAGGCCTGCCATCAGGCCTGGCATCAGGCCTGGATTCGAGAATATAAAAGGTCACAGGTATTATACATAGATGACAGGTTTTCCCCGGAAGCAAATTTATTTTTGTTGATAATCGTTGACAAAACCTGTGTATATTTGTGTATATTGCTTCATCGTTCATATGTAGCTAATATTCCTTTATTTCACTAAGTCCATATTTATACTCATTCCTAGCGACGCTTAACCTCTGTTTACACATTTTCTTATGTCTGGGTTTGTAATGTTCAAAGCATATAGAATAGTATAGATTAGTCGTAGATCATTGAAGGCTGTATAACTCTTGCTCACCAACATTCATGAATTCCTTAATCCCTTAAATTGAGTTTAAAATAATACCTCAATGTGTATACACTGAGAAATATATGCAGAACAACCACTGTGAAAAGAATAGTTAACTTCCATGTGCTTCCGTGATTTCTTACAATATCATGGAATAACGTGAGAAATCACGAAATTACTTGGAAGTTCACTATTCTTTTCACAGTAGTTGTTCTGCATATTCTGATATCACCTGTTTACTGTGATCTTATTGCACACCTCAGTGTATGTACATTGTACACTGATGTATACTTCTAGGTGTGCGTACACTGATATACACGTCTAGGTGTGCGTACACTAATATACGCTTCTAGGTGTTTTTGCGCAGAGTTATGCACTTCAAGGTGTATGTGGCTTGTGTCTTGTGTTCTGACTGAAGGCGTTGTTACCATTACCATATTTTTTTTCCATTCTGATGTCTCTTTGATGTGTTTCTTTGACAACTTATGTCTGTGTATTTCCTTCTTGCTTGTATTGCATAATATTCCATGTCATGTTTCTTTGTGCTAACAGCCTTTCTCAAATTAAAGTTTGGTTTAATTGAGAACGATGGTAGTACAAAGGGAGAATGTTTCCATTCTTATTTAATTATCATTTGCATTTTGATACTGATCGCTGCTACTTAGGCTTTAAAGTCAGACAGGTGTTCCGTGGTATTTTTATTGTTGTGAAGGGATGGTTGACGGAGGAGTGTGATACTGGTGTGGAGGAGAAGCTGTGATGGGATGGAAAATAGAAGGAGTAATGGGATGGTAATAGAGAGGAATTGTGGGATGGAAATAGAAAGTAATGGTGGGATGGGAATAGGAAGGAATGGCGGGATGAGAAAAAGAAAGAATGGTGGGATACGCCTTTTTTTTACTGACGAGAAAGCGATTAACCACCGGCACAACAACTCTATGTGACCCTTGTGGGTTTAGCGCTCAGTTATAATAATAATAACCAACATCACCTGTATGTTAGTGTTTACCTGTGAAAGATGAGGAAAGCAAAAGTATAACTACGACTTGATCTCATTAAGAATTTGCTCCGTGACCAGTGTAACATGTCATCACCTCCGTGACCAGTGTAACATGTCATCACCTCCGTGACCAGTGTAACATGTCATCACCTCCGTGACCAGTGTAACATGTCATCACCTCTGTGACCAGTGTAACATGTCATCACCTCTGTGACCAGTGTAACATGTCATCACCTCCGTGACCAGTGTAACATGTCATCACCTCCGTGACCAGTGTAACATGTCATCACCTCCGTGACCAGTGTAACATGTCATCACCTCCGTGACCAGTGTAACATGTCATCACCTCCGTGACCAGTGTAACATGTCATCACCTCCGTGACCAGTGTAACATGTCATCACCTCCGTGACCAGTGTAACATGTCATCACCTCCGTGACCAGTGTAACATGTCATCACCTCCGTGACCAGTGTAACATGTCATCACCTCCGTGACCAGTGTAACATGTCATCACCTCCGTGACCAGTGTAACATGTCATCACCTCCGTGAGCAGTGTAACATGTCATCACCTCCGTGAGCAGTGTAACATGTCATCACCTCCGTGAGCAGTGTAACATGTCATCACCTCCGTGACCAGTGTAACATGTCATCACCTCCGTGACCAGTGTAACATGTCATCACCTCCGTGAGCAGTGTAACATGTCATCACCTCCGTGACCAGTGTAACATGTCATCACCTCCGTGACCAGTGTAACATGTCATCACCTCCGTGACCAGTGTAACATGTCATCACCTCCGTGATCAGTGTAACATGTCATCACCTCCGTGACCAGTGTAACATGTCATCACCTCCGTGACCAGTGTAACATGTCATCACCTCCGTGACCAGTGTAACATGTCATCACCTCCGTGACCAGTGTAACATGTCATCACCTCCGTGACCAGTGTAACATGTCATCACCTCCGTGACCAGTGTAACATGTCATCACCTCCGTGACCAGTGTAACATGTCATCACCTCCGTGACCAGTGTAACATGTCATCACCTCCGTGACCAGTGTAACATGTCATCACCTCCGTGACCAGTGTAACATGTCATCACCTCCGTGACCAGTGTAACATGTCATCACCTCCGTGACCAGTGTAACATGTCATCACCTCCGTGACCAGTGTAACATGTCATCACCTCCGTGACCAGTGTAACATGTCATCACCTCCGTGACCGGTGTAACATGTCATCACCTCCGTGACCGGTGTAACATGTCATCACCTCCGTGACCGGTGTAACATGTCATCACCTCCGTGACCAGTGTAACATGTCATCACCGTGACCAGTGTAACATGTCATCACCTCCGTGACCAGTGTAACATATCATCACCTCTGTGACCAGTGTAACATGTCATCACCTCCGTGACCAGTGTAACATGTCATCACCTCCGTGACCAGTGTAACATGTCATCACCTCTGTGACCAGTGTAACATGTCATCGCCTCCGTGACCAGTGTAACATGTCATCGCCTCCGTGACCAGTGTAATGTCATCACCTCCGTGACCAGTGTAACATGTCATCACCTCCGTGACCAGTGTAACATGTCATCACCTCCGTGACCAGTGTAACATATCATCACCTCTGTGACCAGTGTAACATGTCATCACCTCCGTGACCAGTGTAACATGTCATCACCTCCGTGACCAGTGTAACATGTCATCACCTCCGTGACCAGTGTAACATGTCATCACCTCTGTGACCAGTGTAACATGTCATCGCCTCCGTGACCAGTGTAACATGTCATCGCCTCCGTGACCAGTGTAATGTCATCACCTCCGTGACCAGTGTAACATGTCATCACCTCCGTGACCAGTGTAACATGTCATCACCTACGTGACCAGTGTAACATGTCATCACCTCCGTGACCAGTGTAACATGTCATCACCTCCGTGAGCAGTGTAACATATCATCACCTCCGTGACCAGTGTAACATGTCATCACCTCCGTGACCAGTGTAACATGTCATCACCTCCGTGACCAGTGTAACATGTCATCACCTCCGTGACCAGTGTAACATGTCATCACCTCCGTGAGCAGTGTAACATGTCATCACCTCCGTGACCAGTGTAACATGTCATCACCTCCGTGACCAGTGTAACATGTCATCACCTCCGTGACCAGTGTAACATGTCATCACCTCCGTGACCAGTGTAACATGTCATCGCCTCCGTGACCAGTGTAACATGTCATCACCTCCGTGACCAGTGTAACATGTCATCACCTCCGTGACCAGTGTAACATGTCATCACCTCCGTGACCAGTGTAACATGTCATCACCTCCGTGACCAGTGTAACATGTCATCACCTCCGTGACCAGTGTAACATGTCATCACCTCCGTGACCAGTGTAACATGTCATCACCTCTGTGACCAGTGTAACATGCCATCGCCTCCGTGACCAGTGTAACGTCATTACCTCCGTGACCAGTGTAACATGTCATCACCTCCGTGACCAGTGTAACATGTCATCACCTCCGTGACCAGTGTAACATGTCATCACCTCCGTGACCAGTGTAACATGTCATCACCTCCGTGACCAGTGTAACATGTCATCACCTCCGTGACCAGTGTAATATGTCATCACCTCCGTGACCAGTGTAACATGTCATCACCTCTGCGACCAGTGTAACATGTCATCATCTCTGTCAGACTCGCTCTCTCAATTATCTCTTCATTACAGAGTTTGTTACCGCGGTCATCAGGAAAGTTAAAATGATAAATCTTCTGCATTGTTACCCTTATTGTGGGACCTTCTGGCAGCAGGTCGCGCTTGGCACCAGTTGGTGCTACTGGTTTGTGGGGGGAGGGGGGGAGAGTGAGAACAGCCGAGCAGAGAGGGAGAGGAGGAGGTTACCTGGAGGTAGGAGGAGGAGGAGGAGGAATATAGTGTTAAGAGTGTGTAGTGGGAGAGGACCTTAGGGACAGTGGAAGTGGGTGATGCAGGTTAACCACTGAACTAGTGTGGCAAACTTGTTTACAGCTCCACGCCAACTGTTGACATAAATCGCTACTTTCATTTCCCCAAAAACAACTTAACGTTTCGTTTGACGCTTGACTTGAGTTGTGTGCCACCAGTGTGTGTGTGTGTGTGTGTGTGTTGGTCGTACGAGACTGTGTTTTGGTGTGTGTGTTAGCTACCATTTTGTCCTATACACATGTCGATTAGATACTAGGCCTGTTGTATATGCGTGCGTGTGTGTATATGTGTGTGTACTCACCTATATGTGGTTGCAGGGGTTGATTTACAGCTCCTGACTCCGCCTCTTCTAGGTTCATTCTCTCCCCCTATCCCAAAAGCTGTATCGTTTGTGTATGCGCGCGCGCGCGCGCGCGTGTGTGTGTGTGTGTGTGTGTGTGTGTGTGTGTGTGTGTGTGTGTGTGTGTACTCACCTAATTGTGGTTGCAGGGGTCGAGACTCAGCTCCTGTGTGTGTGTGTGTGTGTGTGTGTGTGTGTGTGTGTGTGTATGTACTCACCTATTTGTGGTTGCAGGGGTCGAGTCACAGCTCCTGGCCCCGCCTCTTCGCTGATTGCTACTAGGTCCTCTCTCTCCCTGCCCCATGAGCTCTATCATACCTCGCCTTAAAACTATGTATGGTTCCTGCCTCCACCACATCACTTTCTAGGCTATTCCATGGCCTGACTACTCTATGACTGAAGGAATACTTCCTAACATCCCTTTGATTCATCTGAGTCTTCAACTTCCAATTGTGACCTCTTGTGTCTGTGTCCCATCTCTGGAACATCCCGTCTTGTCCACCTCGTCTATTCCGCGCAGTATTTTATATGTCGTTATCATGTCTCCCCTGACCCTCCTGGCCTCCAGTGTCGTCAGGCCGATTTCCCTCAACCTTTCTTCATAGGACAATCCCCGTAGCTCTGGGACTAGTCTTGTTGCAAACCTTTGCACTTTCTCTAATTTCTTGACGTGCTTGACTAGGTGTGGATTCCAAACTGGTGCTGCATACTCCAGTATGGGCCTGACGTAGATGGTGTACAGAGTCTTAAACGAATCCTTACTGAGGTATCGGAACGCTATCCGTAGGTTTGCCAGGCGCCCGTATGCTGCAGCAGTTATCTGATTGATGTGCGCCTCAGGAGATATGCTCGGTGTTATACTCACCCCCAGATCTTTTTCCTTGAGTGAGGTTTGCAGTCTTTGGCCATCTAAACTATATTGTGTCTGCGGTCTTCTTTGCCCTTCCCCAATCTTCATGACTTTGCATTTGGCAGGGTTAAATTCAAGGAGCCAGTTGCTGGACCAGGCTTGTAGCCTGTCCAGATCTCTTTGTAGTCCTGCCTGATCCTCGTCCGATTCGATTTTTCTCATTAACTTCACATCGTCTGCAAACAAGGACACTTCTGAGTCTATCCCTTCCGTTATGTCGTTCACGTATACCAAGAACAGCACAGGTCCTAGGACTGACCCCTGTGGAACCCCGCTTGTCACAGGCGCCCACTCTGACACCTCGTCGCGTACCATGACTCGTTGTTGCCTCCCTGTCAGATATTCTCTGATCCATTGCAGTGCCTTTCCTGTTATGTGTGCCTGGTCCTCTAGCTTTTGCAGTAACCTCTTGTGAGGAACTGTGTCGAAAGCCTTCTTGCAGTCCAAAAATACGCAGTCGATCCACCCCTCTCTCTCTTGTCTTACTTCTGTCACCTTGTCATAAAACTCTAGTAGGTTTGTGACACAGGATTTTCCTTCCCTGAAACCGTGCTGGTTGTCAATTATACACTTGTTTCTTTCCAGGTGCCCCACCACTCTCCTCCTGATGATCTTCTCCATGACCTTGCATACTATACACGTTAGTGATACAGGTCTGTAGTTTAGTGCCTCATGTCTGTCTCCCTTTTTAAAAATTGGGACTACATTTGCCATTTTCCATACCTCAGGGAGTTGCCCAGTTTCAAATGATGTGTTGAAGATCTTTGTTAATGGCTCACACAATATCTCTGCTCCCTCTTTAAGGACCCATGGAGAGATGTCTTATCCCACCGCCTTTGAGGTGTCAAGTTCGCATAGCAGCTTCTTCACCTCCTCCTTGGTTATATGTACCTCATCCAGCACTTGCTGGTGTGCCCCCCTGTTCTGATTTCTTGGAGTCCTACTGGTTTCCACTGTAAATACCTCTTTAAATCTTGTGTTGAGCTCCTGACATACCTCTCGGTCGTTTCTTGTGAATTCCCCATCACCCTTCCTCAGTCTGATTACCTGGTCCTTGACTGTTGTTTTCCTCCTGATGTGGCTGTACAACAGCTTCGGGTCAGTCTTTACTTTTGATGCTATGTCTTTTTCATATTGTCTCTGAGCCTCCCTTCTTATCTGTGCATATTCGTTTCTGGCTCTTCGGCTGATTTCTTTATTTTCCTGAGTTCTCTGTCTTCTGTACCTTTTCCATTCTCTAGTACACCTAGTTTTTGCCTCCCTACACCTTTGGGTGAACCAAGGACTCGTTCTGTTCTTCCCATTATTTCTGTTTCCCTTGGGAACAAACCTCTCCTCTGCCTCCTTGCATTTTGTTGCTACATAGTCCATCATTTCTTGTACTGGTTTTCCAGTCAGTTCCCTCTCCCACTGAATGTCTTGAAGGAAGTTCCTCATGCCTGAGTAGTTCCCCCTTTTGTAGTTTGGTTTTTCCCAGCCTATTCCTGCTACTCTCTCCACTTGGAGCTCAACTATGTAGTCGAAGCACAGAACCACATGATCACTAGCTCCCAGGGGCCTTTCATACATGATACCCTCGATGTCCGAACTACTCATGGTGAATACAAGGTCCAACCTTGCTGGTTCATCCTCTCCTCTCTCTCTGGTAGTGTCTCTAACATGTTGATGCATGAGGTTCTCCAGTACCACATCCATCATCTTGGCTCTCCATGTTTCGGGACCCCCATGGGGCTCCAGGTTTTCCCAGTCAATCTCCTTGTGATTGAAATCACCCATAACTAGTAACTTTTCTCCCCCCATGTGTGCTCTCCTGGCCACCTCGGCTAGTGTGTTGATCATTGCTCTGTTGCTCTCATCGTATTCTTCTCTTGGCCTCCTGCAGTTCTGTGGTGGGTTGTACATTACTGCAATTATCACCTTATGTCCCTCAGACTGGATTGTTCCTACTAAGTAGTCCCTTTCGCCCATGCCATCCATTCCTTCCATTTTCTCAAAACCCCACTGGTTTTTAATGAGCAGTGCAACTCCTCCTCCCCCTCTCCTCCCCCTGTCTTTCCTGAAGATTTGATATCCGGATGGAAAGATTGAATCTGTTATTATTCTGGTGAGTTTTGTTTCTGTGAGTGCTATTATGTCTGGGGATGTCTCTTTGATTCTTTCGTGCCACTCCTCATACTTGTTTGTTATTCCATCTGCATTTGTATACCACACCTTCAACTTCTTTTCTAAGACTGTGGTCTGGGAAGTATATTGTATGTGTGTGTGTGTGTGTGTGTGTGTGTATGTGTGTGTATTCATCAACTTGTGTTTGCGGGAGTCAAGACTTAGCTCCTGGTCCCGCCTCCTGGACAACTATGATCGGCATCAGTAACTTCTGTATTCTTGGCCCTTATCATATCTTGAAACTGTGTATTAATTTTGCTTCATCCAAGTTATTGCACTTGCAGCCACCATGAGAATAAATAAATACCTTCTTACATCCCTATGGCTCATCTGTGTTTTCAGTCTGTACCTGTCCCTTTGATCACCGTCCTTTTAATTCAAATAGTCTCTCACTATCTTCCATATCAATTTCTCCTAAGATTTTGTATGTAGTAATCATGTTTTCCCTTGTCCTTCTCTAAAGTCGTCAGGTTCACTGCCTTCAGCTTTTCCTCATAGTGCATTCCTGTCAGCTCTTGTACTACCCTGGATGCAAACCTTTGTACCTTTTCGTGTTTCTTCACTTGCTTGACCAGGTGTAGGCTTCATGTTGAGGCCACGTACTCAGTGGTTGGCCGTGCATAAGGGATTCTTTATTTAAGGTCCTGAATGCTATTCTGAGGTTTGCCACGGTGTATGTGTATTTCTGGTGATATGCTTGGTGTTATTTTCACCACCGGGACTTGCTTTACTCTTTCATATTTACAGATTTTTTCCGGCCATGCTGTACTGTATGCCTGGTCTACTCGCAGTTAAAATTCGCATGACCTTGCACTTGAGAAGGCACCTGTTTGACCACTTCTCTTGTCTGTTTTGGTCCCTCTGAAAGTTATCACTGTCCTCTCCTGTTCTTATTCTTCATTAGTTTTACATTAACCACAGTGACACACAGGACTCAATCCCGTCTTGTATATTAGGAGCAGTAGTGGTCCTAGTACGGATCCCTGCAGAACCCCTCTCGTTACTCTCTCCCATTCTGATATCTCATCCTTTACGGTTACTCTCTGTAATCTGCTTCTCATACAGGTACTCCCTGACTCACTAGAGAGCTCTGCCTTTTAACCCTGCCTGTTCCTTTCATTTCTGTGCAGTCCGCTCAGCCCTGTCTTTCTTGTTTTACATCTGTGACTGTGTCGTAGAAATCCAACAAGTTTGTAAGACAGGATTTTTCCATCCCTAAATTCGTGCTGATTCTCTGTAAAGAATCTGTTTCTCTCCAAGCGATGCAATATCCTTCTTACTATCTTCTCCAGAAATCTTTACAATTTACTGTTGTTGTTTTTTTTGTTATGCTGATGCATTTTAGTACCTGTTGATCTGGTTCTTGTACAGTTCCTTGTGGTGACTCTCCACTTTCTTCTGTGAAGATCTCTCTAAATCTTTTGCTAGGCTCTTCATTTACGTCTCTCCCATTTTCCGTCAGTATCCCGTCATCCTTCTTTAGCATTATCACCCGATCCTTCACGGTTGTTTATCTTATGTAGCTGTGGTTCTGTTTTGGCCTTTAATGCTTTGTCATTTTCAAATTGACTTTTTAGCGTCTCTCTTCTTTGTGTGCGTGCGTGCGTGTGTGTGTGTGTGTGTGTGTGTGTGTGTGTGTGTGTGTGTGTGTGTGTGTGTGTGTGTGTGTGTGTGTGTATTTCTGGCTCTCTTGCTTGTTCGCTGGTTTTCTGCAGTTTGATTTGCTCTGTAATTCTTTCGAGTCCTCTTTCTCCTTCAGTTGACCTCACTGTACTCCTGATTGAACCTTGGGCTGTCCCTCCTGCTTGCAACAATTATTTCAAACAAAAAGGCATGATAGGTGACGGAAACATTACACAAATAACCCACACATAGGAGGGAGAAGCTTATGACGATGTTTCGGTCTGATTTTGACCGTGGACAGTGGGCTGTGTGACTTATAAATGGTCCAAGTCAGACCTGAAAGTCGTCATAAGCTTGTCTCTCCTATGTGAGGGTTATTTGTGTAACAAATATTTCCTGTGACTCTCGCCACTTTCCTTCTATTACCCTCATCCTTTCATGTGCATCATTACCCTCCAGTTCTCTCTCCTGTCGCACCTCTCTCTGAAAGTTTTTCATTCCCCCATAGCAACAGCAGAAACGGTAGTAGCAAAGGAATCAATAGCAACAACAGACGTGGCAGTAGCAACAGAAATAATAGCAAAAACAGAAATGGCAGTAACAATAGAAACAATAGCGGCAACAGAAGCAAAGACAGCAATAGCAGCAGCAGAAGCGGCAGTAGTAACAAGTAATTACAACAGTGGCAGTAGCGACAGAAGCAGCAGAATCAACAGATGCAGCCGGATGAACAGAAACAGCAGCTGCAACAGAAGTAGTGGGAGCAACATATGCAGAAGGATCAACAAAGGCAATTTAATCGTAACAAACAGCAGTAGCAACAGAAACAGTAGGATCAACAGAAGCAGCAGTAGTAGGATTAACAAAAGGAGCAGTATCAACAGGAGCAGCGGTAGTGCCAGAAGAAACAGGTTCGAGACAAGCAACAGTGACGACAGGAGCAACAGTAGCAACAGACGCAGAACCACCACAGATAACAGCAAAGATGTCTCAGCAGACGGAGTCGTAAGATTAGAGTTGAAAGAGAATCTTAAGACCAGTCCTAAAGGTTTCTTTCAGATATATATATCACGAAGATTCGAGGAGAGACAGGCCCACTTAAATCTATCTCAAGACGAAACGCGTTTCATTTTAACGCGTATTACCCCTCAAGGAAGGTTCCTTGATGTTGGTGAGGGGCTCTTGATTTAGGGAATTGGATCTGTGCTCCAGTTCCCCGAATTAAGCCTGAATGCCTTCCACATCACCCCCCTAGGCGCTGTATAATCCTCCGGGTTTAGCGCTTCCCCCTTGATTATAATAATTAACGCGTATTTCTTGGCCCTCTTTTCCAAAAAAGAGATATAAGAAATATCTCTGAAAAAAAAATAATTATAGGAGACATGATGAGAACAGTTTGGGCAAAATTTAAGTCGCTCGTAACATAGTTCTCAAACAAATAAACAGAAATAACAAAAAAGGCGCAATACCGTGACTGGAACGATACACAAATAACCCGCACATAGAAGAGCTCACGACGACGTTTCGGTCCGACTTGGACCATTTACAAAGTCACACAATGTGACTTTGTAAATGGTCTAAGTCGGACCGAAACGTCGTCGTAAGCTCCTCTCTTCTATGTGCGGGTTATTTGTGTATAAATAAACAGAAGCCAAGCAAGTCATCGTGTTCCGACGACCTGCGTGCCACGGTGATAAGTAGTGTGAAAGACTCGTCCAGTACACTATTAAATGAGTCATCACAAACGTGTCTATAAAGTGGAAGATGATCATTGTGATACAAAATACAAACATTTAAATTAGGAGTTGCGAAAGCGTTGATCGTGACCTACCTGTATATCACTGAACAATTTCTAATTGATCATTGGATGGTCAGTATAAATAAAATGTAATGACATATATTTGCGTTTTTCTCTCTCTCTCTCTCTCTCTCTCTCTCTATATATATATATATATATATATATATATATATATATATATATATATATATATATATATATATATATATATATATTGCCAACACAATGCTCACCAACGCTTCAGGAAAGGACAAAGCTCGTCTCCTAGCGGTGAAGGCACCACATTCAGTAGATTTCCTTTTAGTTGTTCCCAACTCCTCTCTGAGCATCCGACTCAACCCACAGGCCATTCGGATTGGTGTTGCTCTTCGCCTAGCCGCCCCCATCCTCACCGAATATAGGTGTATTTGCGGCAGGGCGTCGGCTGATCAATTCGGACTTCATGGTCTCGTGTGTTAAACATCAGAAGGGAAGTATGCTAGACACGCGGAGGTCAACGACATTATAAAGAGAAGTCTCGCCACAGCCCGTTGCCCAGCTCAACGGGAACCCCAAGTATGGAGGTCCTACGGAAGTCAAAAGGTTCCAGATGGAGTGACTATGCTACCCTGGAAAGATGGTAAGCAGATTGTCTGGGACTACTCCTGTGCTGCCACGTTGGCGGACACCTCCTTACCATACTTTGAAGTTGAAGAGGTTGGAGCCGCCAGCTACAGGTAGACCCAGAAGATCCGCAAATATAACGGCCTGCCCAGATGCTATAACTTCATCCCTATAGGGTCGGAGACCTTTTGAGCGTGGGGCAAGTGTGCTCTAAAGTTCCTCAAAGAGCTTGGGCAAAAACTCATCACACAAACCAAGGATCACAGAGCGGCCAGCTTTCTCTTTCAGAGACTCAGTGTCGCGATCCAGAGAGAAAATGCCTGAAGCATTCTGAGCACGCGGCCCACCGCCGGGGAGCTGGATGAAGTATTTGAGATGTAGGCTCCACGTATCAGATAAGGAAGACGGACAGCTGTCTTCAAAGTCTTGAAAACCCTCACACCAAATATTATCCTTCCCGGAGATTTCAACCTCTCAGATACTAAATGGAAGATGGTATATCACAGCATTGTACCAGAAATGGTTACTAGAAGCACGCAAGCGCAACAAGTATATTCCAAACAGTTAATGGGGCTTTGTGAAAAATTTGCTTTGAACCAACAGATAACATAATTCAATAGAAATGACAATACACTGGATTGGATCTTCACGAACGACAAAGAATAAATCAAAGACAGACCAATTACAGATGCAATATACTCTTATTACAACATCATAGATGTAAGAATGAGTATAAAGTCACTTGTGAAACACTCAAATAACTGTGTGCAAGAAGGGATGTTCAGTAAATTTATATTGAACAATCAAAGAATTTACTGGGACAAAATATGTACAGAATTTTATCAGACTTACCCTGGCAAACAGTCAAGAGCAGCCTAAACTCAAATCATTGCTTAGAAAAGTTTAATGCAACAACATAAAAGGTCTACATTAAATATGTTCCACTGAGAAAACGCAGAAGAAAATCATATATAGAAATGGAGCCCGGGAAAATGCACAAAAGAAGATAAAGGATTACTAAACTGCTTAAAAACGTGAATACGTGTGTCACAAAGAAGGAAAGAAAATCTTAACTTGAGATTAGCGAGAGCAAAAACTTGAGCTTTCATACCAGACGGAAAAAGCGCGAAGGGAACAAAAAACCGTCCAGGATATTGCAAGAAACCTCAAATATTTTCACACACATGCAAAATCCATATGAACTACTTGTAGATTTGGACAATTAATCACAGAAGCTTCATACATTGACGAAGAAAAACAAATGGACGAAATTCTAAAAGAACATTATGAATCAGTGTTCATCAATCCATTAAAAGAAAGCAAGGTGTAGAACACAACTTTTTTTTCGTTGCCCTTGAAGATCACACACACACCAGATAACCGACATAGGTACAAATCCTGCAGAATTCGAAAAAAAAAGTAAAACCTGCCTATTGATGCAGGATCTGGACCTGATTCATGGAATTCCTTATTTATAAAGTTGTGCACAATACTATTTGCACGAGCACTCGGTATCTTTTGGAGACAGAGCTTAGATCTAGGTGGAGTCCCAGAGACCTTAAAGAGTACTGACATAAATTGGACTAAATGAGGCAGTAGAACGCTAGCCAAACTTACAGACCAATAGTCTTATCATCGTACATCATAAAAGTTTTTGAAAGAGTGATGAAATGTCAAATTAAAAGCTTTATGGAACAGCGTAACCTACACAACCCAAACCCAACATGGATTTCGATGGGAAAGAATGCTTGTCACAGCTCCCAAACTGATGTGACGGTTACAGAGGCAGTGGAAAAAAATGAACTATAGGTGTGGTATATTTCGGAAAAAGCATTTGACAGATGCTGTTATGGACTGACTGCCCATAAGTTGAGGGCAATAGGTACAATAAGGACAGTAGACTAATGGATTTTCAAATTTTGACTAAAACGAGAAGAGTGTTAGTAAACAGAGCTAAACACAGCATTAGCAAATTAAAATGCAGACATATAAAATGCTAGCCACAGTTTC
This sequence comes from Cherax quadricarinatus, assembly GCF_038502225.1. NCBI lineage: Eukaryota > Metazoa > Arthropoda > Malacostraca > Decapoda > Parastacidae > Cherax > Cherax quadricarinatus. The sequence goes on from NC_091339.1 coordinate 2,130,659, forward strand.
GTATCATTATTTGCCGAGGATACTGAAATATATATGAAAAAAACACCTAACATAACATACTGGAGCGAGAGATATGTGACAAATGTAAAATAAACCCAATTAAAATCATGGGTGCCATGGGCACAATAAGAGAACATTGTGTCAACATCCATGGGCCAGTCTGTTTAGTAGAGGATATTAGAAATACCCCCACCGTTTGCCGGATCAATCAGGCTGCAATGGATATGTGGGTCAGCAAGCCGTGAGCAACAACAGCCTGGTCGACCAAACAAGCACCAGACAAGCTAGGGCTGGACTCCGGGACTAGGAAAATTTTCCAAACACCTCAAAGGTAAAGATGTACAGTATGAATATATGTTGGTTTAGAAAGACACGTAAGCAAACACTGTGATATATTTATTAGATAACGTTTTGGTCCTGGGACCGTGGTCACTTCTGTGATCAAGGTCCCAGGACCGAAACGTTTTCTAATAAATATGTCATAGTGTTTGCTTACGTGTCTTTCTAAACCAACTTGTCGGTATTTATTACCAAGGTTTATACCAGTATGTATATATACTATATGCAAGACAAGCCACGGGGACATAGAAATGGCTGGCATCACCACGCTACCTTACTCTGAGGAAACTCTCCCTTAATCCACCTGTTGTTGCTCTTGCAACATTGCATGGCTGCTGATGATGCATGGGACGTGTGAAAGATCTTGAGCCGAAGATTTCCATCTCCTTGTGGCTTGTATTGCATTAAGATCGCATGTCTACGATTGTATTATATTATGCAAAAATCGCGAGCTATTTTTTAACTACCCCTGTGGTTGTTATATATATATATATATATATATATATATATATATATATATATATATATATATACACGATAGTCATTTATGCAGGTAGAAGTATATAGAGTCTTCAAGAGATAACCTTAGTGTGCAGATTTTATGGTCCTCTGCTATCTGTCTTTCTCATGTACTCTTCCACTCCCTCCTCCTCCTCGTCCTCCTCCTCCTCCTCCTCCTCCTCCTCCTCCTCCTCCTCCTCCTCCTCCTCGTCCTCCTCCTCCTTCTACTCCTCCTCCTTCTTCTCCTCCTCCTTCTCCTTCTACTACTCCTCCTTCTCCTCCTCCTTCTTCTTCTTCTCCTCCTCCTCCTCCTCCTCCTCCTCCTCCTCCTCCTCCTCCTCCTCCTCCTCCTTCTCCTCCTCCTCCTCCTCCTCCTCCTCCCTCCTCCTCCCTCCTCCTCCCTCCTCTTTTCCTTTTATTCCTCCCCTTTCCTTAATCTCCCTCTTTACAACCTCTCCTCTCCTCCTCTTCCTTGCCAATAAATATTAACGCGTAACAAAGGATATTGGGAAGCTGGAGGGCCTGGCAACAGTGGTGGAGGGAGGGTGGGGACTCAGAAGCTGAGAGGGAGGGAGGGAAGGAAGGTAGGAAGGAAGGAAGGAAGGAAGGAAGGAAGGAATGAGTGACCATAAATGGGAGAGATAGAGAGGGAAAGAGAGGATGACAAAAATGGGCGAAAGAGAATTGGAAAATATGAGGATTTTTTGGTTAGAAAAAGAACTGATTGGAAAAAGACGAGTGGGAGGAAATGAGAATGAAGGAGAAGTAATAAGGAGGAGGAGGAGAGGGAGAATAGGCGGAAGTGAGGGAGTGAAAATTAAGGTGAGAGCTAGACTATTACAAAGACTAAATTCATCAGTAAATAACAAAAAGGCACAATACCGTGACTGGAACAATATACAAATAACCCGTACATAATGTGACTTTGTAAATGGGCCAAGTCGGAGCGAAACGTCGTCGTGAGCTCCTCTCTCCTATGTGCGGGTTGTGTCTAAATTCATCATCTTTCTCCTCCACTTTCTCCTACAAATAGGAAACTCGTTTTCCAGGGCGTCAGTTTCAACACGGTCTAAGTCGAGACCAAAATTAAATATTAGCTATTCAAGGTTAAGTTTGTGGGAGATTAACATAATTTTATTTACCCTCATTTACATATAGTTATGCGCCAATAATTAGATTACATAAAGGAGAGGCTTACATCTGACAGTGGAGAATAGATCTTCGTTGCTCAGATAGCTGGAAACTATACGCTTGTTGTTGAAGTTGGAGGAGGTTGCATCAATGTACCACACAACCACTCCAGGTATTGTCGTCAGGTACCATTGATGTTATAATACTTGTTAGGAACTTCCTTTCCATTTACCTTATCTTAAGATCTGCATAAAATATGTTCTGTTGAGAAAGCCTAGAAGTAGATCAGATATTGAAAGAGAACTCGGAAACATGTACAGAAGGTGATAATGTAAGGGTTAACGGGTGAGTTAATAACGACCATGTCACATCAAAGGAAAGATAATCTACACAGAGATATTACCAACATACGACGGAAACTAAAACATTTATTCCAGACGGGAGAAGCACAAAACAAACACAAAGACGTTTAGGAAATTACATTAAATCCTAAAAAAAATTCACATACGTAAAATACGTTATCCGCTACTCACAGGATAACGAAAATGAAATAAGCAAAACTTTGAAAGACCAGTACGATTTAATGTTCAGCAGTTCACCTAACGCCAGGAAGTTGAGGATCCAGTTCTTTTCATTACCTTTGCCTGCCCTGCAAATCATATACATAAGCATAAATATTCCATAATTCGAAAGGGATATACAAAAAAAAAAATATCCAAATATGCAGCACCAGGACTATATGTTTGAAAAGTAAGTGCCAAATACCACTAGCACTTCCAAGAACACTCGGTGTACTTTGGAGAAAGAGTTTATATCTAGGTGAAATCCAAGAGGTCTTTGAAAAGTGTAAAAAAAGCTCCTCGGCACAAAGGCAGTTGAGCTCTGGTAAAAACAAAATATATAGACGAGTGGTAGTAACATCACATTTATAATAAGTCTGAAAGGCGGTGCAAGCAGACATTAACTAAGTCTTACAGGGGGTAATAGAAAATAACATTGTGTTCAGTTGTGACAGATTCCAACAGCTCAGCTTTGGAAAGAATGAAGAATTAAAAAAAGCGTACTGGCTACAAAACACAGGAGGGTCATCTCACAGAATGAAAGGGACTTGTAAAATAAATAAATAACAAAAAGGCACAATACCGTGACTGGAACGATACACAAATAACCCGCACATAAAAGACAGAAGCTTACGACGACGTTTCCAGTGTGACTTTGTCAATGGTCCAAGTCGGACCGAAACGTCGTCGTAAGCTTCTGTCTTTTATTTGCGGGTTATTTGTGTGACTTGTAAAATATTTGGTTATAATGTCAGATGACAAAGTATTTGGAGAACACAATGGACAGAAAAATGACAAGATAGATAGTAAGGCATTTCAAAACAAGAAAAGTAATGCCAATGATGACGTTATTCAAATCTCTTGTGTTTTCTAGTTTAGAATATTATTCGGTATTGATAGCTCCATTCAGGGCCCAATAGATATCAGCGCTGGATCAAATAACTAGATTGTGTACTTCCACCGGGCTACAAGGTTAAAAAAAATCGAAACCGGTCACAGGTATATTACATGCCACAGACACAGACTTGCACTGTGGTAAGCTGCTACAGTATCACCTCCAGCAGGAGCCTGGTGTTTACTCTGCAAGTTCCTAAACTGAGGGTTACCTAAAGATTGTTTTGGGGATCACCGATCGCACTCGTCGAAGGCTTTTATTAAATCTGTTTACACTACATCTGCATTTGTTTGCATTAAAGTGCATTCAAGACCGTGTCATAGTCCAGCAATTACGACAGGCGAGAGCGACCATCTCTAGACCCGCGCATTGCCTAGGTGTTTCGTTATCATTGTGAACCCATGTGTTTAGTAGTCTTGCTTCTTAAAGCTATAACAGCAGTTTTGATAATGTGGGACGTCAGTATTATCGGTTTATAGTTGTTTTTTGCGACTGTCATAGTGCCACCTTTGTGAACCGAGGCTAAGTTCTTTTTTTTAATGATTGTGGAATGACTCCTATGTCCATACTCCATCCCTACAGGATGTTAAAATCCCATGATGATTTTTTTTCATTTATTGATGAATTTGGAGTTCTACGATTCTGGGAATGGGGCAGAGTGCGTGAGCATACTGTCAATGGCTTCTTCAAAGTGAGTTAGGTTAGGGTTATGTCAGACATTATGGAGAAGTCGGCAGGGCTTTGATCATATTCATAAAGGTTGCCGATCTTTACTCTGATTAGTTTCGCACTGGACACAATATGTATTGTGATTTCAGTACTGTTTATTTCACTGGTACCCTTGTTGTCATCACTGTAATTTCCGTCTCCCCTAAGCAGGGATCTGATGCTCGAGGCGGTCTTTGGCCTGGATTTTCTATAAGAGAAAAGTATTTTGAGAGTCTTTCAATTTTATTAATAACATTTTTGCTCCCTCTGCATCTCCTGGGCTCTGCATGACAACAGTTAGAGCTCAGTGTTTTCCATTTCTCTAACCTATGTTTCTTCTTATTCTCAGGAAAGTGAACAGGTTATTTGTTGTAACCTGGTGTGTGTATCACCTCCAGCAGGATGATATTAACAGGGTTTTCCAGTGGGCATTGAAGAAGGTATGGAAAGAATGAAGAACTCAAAAGGGACACTATATACAAAGCTCAAGAGGATCGTCAAATAAAACGAAAGGAACACGTGAAAGACCTGGGAGTAATTATGTCAGCTGACCTTTCTTTCAAATAACCCAATGAGACTAAGGTCACGACAGCCAGGAAGATGACAGGGTAGATAATGAGAACTTTCAAAACAAGGGAAATAGTACCACTGGTGACACTTTTCAAGTCGCCTGTGCTCTCTCATTTGGAATATTGCATAGTGTTGACGGCCCTGTCCAGGGCAGGAGAAATGTCAGTGCTGTATCAGATACAAAGATCGTTTACAACATACATAGAGCCAGTAAAGCATGATAATATATATACCTGGAAAATACTTGAGTGTCTTGTCCTAAATCTGGACCTAAAGCTCGTTCTCGTTCTGATGACCAGAGCTTTGGTAAGATGGGTAAGGAAGAAGGATGGGTAAGGATGGAAATATTGGAAAAGGGTGTGAGGGGGGGGGAGAGGTAGGATATAAAAGGTAAGTGGCCCAACCACTTTGGTGTAATTTAAAAAGTGTATATGGATTGATAAGATATTCTTTAAGGGGTATAATACTAACCCATCAGAGTCACATAGATATAATAGGTATATAAGTACATGACTCTGAATTGGTAGTAGTTATACAAGTTGCAATTGCTTTTTTTTTTTTTTTTTTTTTTTTTTTTTTTTTTTTTTTTTTTTTTTTTTTTTTCGCGATTGCACAACGGATATTTATACGACAAGAAAGGCAATAATTTTCTGGCCAGTTTTTAAGTTCGTGACAATAGCTTCTTAATGGTGGTGTCCAACAAAGGTCAATAGCATAATTTTACATTAGAAAGTTATTTAGGATGTCTCCCTAATTGGGGGCGATGATTTTCTCAGTATACATAGAAGGGTTCTGGTGGTATCCAATCTTCTTCATCAGGTAAGTTGCTCAAAATCATGGGTCGAGGGTAATCATCTTTATGAATAAAACGACGAACCCTCTGTGGGAGATTCATTCTTTGAGTCCTGTGAGGCGGAGTATTGATGGTGTAATCGGTGGTATTTATCACTTGTATAGGATGTTCTCTATCTGGCATGTATAGTTCTTGCATTGTATAAAGTTGTTTCTTTTTTAGGGTGTTAAGGCGTACATTTATAGCAGTAATATCTTGTTGTGTGTGTAAATCTGCCATTTTAACTCTGTCTCTCCTCCTGGTATCGGTAATAAAGCGAAGAGCTCTATGCTGGACCCTTTGTAACCGTAGCATGTTGGTCTTTGTTGTTAATGACATTGGGACACAAGAGTATTCGAGTATTGGTCTTATTATCATTTTATACAGATGTTTTTTAACATGTTGAGGGGCTTGATTGAATCGAAAGAGTGTGCTAAGACCGACTTTGGCTATGTTGATCTTTTTAGTTACATGAGATGTTGAGTGGAGCAGGACCTAAAGCTACATAATGGTCAGCTCTGCTGACCATTATGTAGCTTTATACAGATCTTTTCCATCTTTTTTTCAGGTGTGGGCACCACACAACTGCTGCATATTCTGATTTTGGCCTAACATATGATGTAAATAATTTTTTTAATATTACCCCCAAAATTTTGTTAAATAATTGTAACTTTTAAATAGATAGCATGGGATTGAGCCCCGGGACAAAAATTTACAAGGCAGTCTCTCCATCAACCATGTTAATGGAAATTTGTGGTAATGTGTGCACAGTGGTTCACAATATACTGCAGTTTACACACAGAGACGGAGATAATTACCTCCTGAGTGTCATCATTTAGAAACAAGAATTATAAATTATTCCTTCTCTGATTTAATCGCCATTAACCATTAATACAACTATTAATAATCTTAATTTCTACAAGTATATGATTCAACCTATACAGACCTAATTTCGGGCATCTTAGGTTAATTTTGTCCCCAGGATGCTACACACACAAGTCTGCTAACACCCAGGTACCTACTTACTGCTAAATGAACAGGGACAGCAGGTGTCTTATGGAAAAACGCCCAATGTTTCTACCCTTACCGGGGATTGAACCACGGACACTCAATGTGTGAGCTGAGGGCGCTACCAACGGAGCTACGGGACATGGTGCTTAAATCGTTTCGACTACACTGTGGGTCGTTGAGTGTGCATGTCACCTGCTCACCACCAGTCAAGAATATTTTCATCCCTAAAATTTGGATTGTTGAAATAAGCTCTCAGAATGCACACAGTGAGAGACGTACACCTCTCCGTGTATATTTCCTGAGACTGTTGCGGTGGAGTGACGGGTAAACTTACCGGGCACGAACTGACGACCTCGTTAGCCAAGATCGACCCCCAGACCACACAGCCAGTAGGTCTAGATGCCCAGACCACACAGTTGGTCTACACGCCCAGACCACACAGTTGGTCTACACGCCCAGACCACACAGTAGGTCTACACGTCCAGACCACACAGTAGGTCTACACGTCCAGACCACACAGCTAGTAAGTCTCCATGCCCAGACCACACAACTAGTAGGTCTACATGCCCAGACCACACAGTAAGTCTACATGCCCAGACCACACAGGAAGTCTACATGCCCAGACCACACAGCTAGTAGGTCTACATGCCCAGACCACACAGCTAGCAAGTCTACATGCTCAGACCACACAGTAAGTCTACATGCCCAGACCACACAGCTAGTAAGTCTCCATGCCCAGACCACACAACTAGTAGGTCTACATGCCCAGACCACACAGCTAGGTCTACATGCCCAGACCACACAGTAGGTCTGCATGCCCAGACCACACAGTAGGTCTGCATGCCCAGACCACACAGTAGGTCTGCATGCCCAGACCACACAGCTAGTAGGTCTACATGCCCAGACCACACAGCTAGTAGGTCTACATGCCCAGACCACACAGCTAGTAGGTCTACATGCCCAGACCACACAGCTAGTAGGTCTACATGCCCAGACCACACAGCTAGTAGGTCGGCATGCCCAGACCACACAGCTAGTAGGTCTACATGCCCAGACCACACAGCTAGTAGGTCTACATGCCCAGACCACACAGCTAGTAGGTCTACATGCCCAGACCACACAACTAGTAGGTCTACATGCCCAGACCACACAGCTAGTAGGTCTACATGCCCAGACCACACAGCTAGTAGGTCGGCATGCCCAGACCACACAGCTAGTAGGTCTACAAGCCCAGACCACACAGCTAGTAGGTCTACATGCCCAGACCACACAGCTAGTAGGTCTACATGCCCAGACCACACAGCTAGTAGGTCTACATGCCCAGACCACACAGCTAGTAGGTCTACATGCCCAGACCACACAACTAGTAGGTCTACATGCCCAGACCACACAGCTAGTAGGTCTACATGCCCAGACCACACAGCTAGTAGGTCTACATGCCCAGACCACACAGCTAGTAGGTCTACATGCCCAGACCACACAACTAGTAGGTCTACATGCCCAGACCACACAGTAGGTCTACATGCCCAGACCACACAGCTAGTAGGTCGGCATGCCCAGACCAGCTAATATGGCTTAGAGTTATGTTTCATTCAAGGTGTGTGCAACTTCATGCTGGCTAATTTGCAACATTGTCAGGCTGTTGCAAGTCATGATCCATTTGGAATTGAAATGGTCGAGTTTAGGGAAGTTGGTCGATGCTGCTGCAGTCATTTAAGTTTGGCTGGAATTTGGTCAAGGTCTTTTTTTTACACAAATCAATTTTACAGGCTAAGAGCTGTTAAAGTTGGTTAGTGAAAATTTTAGTCTCATAATTGATGATGAGTTTGTGGTCACATGAAGGTGATAGTGGGGTCACGTGAAGGTGATAGTGGAGTCACGTGAAGGTGATAGTGGGGTCACATGAAGGTGATAGTAGGGTCACGTGAAGGTGATAGTGGGGTCATGTGAAGGTGATAGTGGGGTCATGTGAAGGTGATAGTGGGGTCACGTGAAGGTGATAGTGGGGTCACGTGAAGGTGATAGTGGGGTCACGTGAAGGTGATAGTAGGGTCACGTGAAGGTGATAGTGGGGTCACGTGAAGGTGATAGTGGGGTCACATGAAGGTGACAGTGGGGTCACATGAAGGTGATAGTGGGGCCACATGAAGGTGATAGTGGCGTCACGTGAAGGTGATAGTGGGGTCACATGAAGGTGATAGTGGGGTCACATGAAGATGATAGTGGGGTCACATGAAGGTGATAGTGGGGTCACGTGAAGGTGATAGTGGGGTCACATGAAGGTGATAGTAGGGTCACGTGAAGGTGATAGTGGGGTCACGTGAAGGTGATAGTGGGGTCACATGAAGGTGATAGTAGGGTCACGTGAAGGTGATAGTGGGGTCACGTGAAGGTGATAGTGGGTTCACGTGAAGGGGAGAGTGGTGGTCACACGAAGGGGAGAGTGGTCACTTACTGGGGTCACGTGGTCATTGGGTCACATGGTCAGTGGGGTCATGTGAAGGTGAGAGTGGTGGTCACATGAAGGTGATAGTGGGGTCACGTGGTCAGTGGGTCACGTGGTCAGTGGGGTCATGTGGCCAGTGGGTTCACATGGTCAGTGGGATCACGTGGTCAGTGGAGTCACATGGTCAGTGGGGTCATGTGGTTACTGGGTTCACATGGTCAGTGGGGTCACATGGTCAGTGGGGTCATGTGGGTACTGGGTTCACATGGTAAGTGGGGTCCCATGGTCAGTGGGGTCATTTGGTCAGTGGGGTCACGTGGTCAGTGGGGCCATGTGGCTACTGGGTTCACATGGTCAGTGGGGTCACTTGGTCAGTGGAGTCACGTCGTCAATGGGGTCACCTGGTCAGTCTGGTCATGTGGCCAGTGAGTTCAGTTAACATGGTCAGTGAGGTCATGTGGTCAGTAAGGTCACGTGGTCAGTTTTACGAGTAAGGGTTTTTTGTCAGTCTAGAAGATTATTCCAGGAAGTTCTGGAAGGAATCTCCTTAAGTCATTGACCTGTAATTAAGACCGCCACTTTCTTGTAATAAGATACTGGAACAATGTCTGGTCTAGTTATCCTTTTACAAAATCAGTATAATAAACTTTTAATCTCAGGAAACAAAAATCCAACAAGTATAAAATTAACGATCTGTAATGTTAAATTATTTAAGACACAATATTTTCCTCTCTTACTAATTTATTTTCAGGAGTACTCAAGGTACCTTATTACTGAAGCTACAAGATTTGGAATTGTCTTCGCAACTATTTTACTTTTGAGGTAATTCTTAAAGTTATGAATTTACATAGAAGTTATAAATACATAGTAATTTAATGGAAGTAACACATTATTCATATAAGGACGGATCTTACAATATAGTGAAACTCAAGCTCAAATTAAGAGTTTGCATAACACTACCACTTCTATGTCAGATCAATGAAATGATAGTGACCATAACTTGGGCCTTTCACTAGAATACCGAATTTAGGCTCAACACAGATTATTTACTATCTACATCTTAGCGTAGTTGTATTCAAAAATAACATCTATGTTCTATAGATAAGGAAAGAGTGTCTGAAAGACGTACACCAAATCTATTAATAACTCTGTTTTTCCACCAATACACAGAATATACCAGGAGTCACCAACGGCACCGTTTCTTAAAGACACTTAAAACTTTACCAGACAACCAGAGGAGAGAGAGCTATATTTACTGTACTCAGGGCTGGACAAGACCCTCTGAATCCAAGTCCACTAACCTAACATCAGGTCGGATCACGTGACTCACTCAGCAGTGAGCTAGACCCTAAACAAACTAACAGTAATCAGCATGATTATTTCCCACCGTCAATAGTATGTTCTCCTCATTTAACAAAGAAACACATCGCATAGCTAATAATAATAATAATAATAATAATAATAATAATGATAACTGATGAGACAGATAATATAAAGCCAAACGCCTTTATTTTAGCTATTAATGAAGATATTCACTGTAATATTAAGTGAGAGTTACATTACACTTTTACAGTATTTAAATACAACATTGGGTCTCATACACGGGGCAGAACAGTCAGTGAGTTCAAGTGTTAAGTGAGGTCACGTCTTCACTGGGTTCACGTGGTCACTGCCTGCTACCAGATACACCACCACCTGCAGGTACAGCACCAGCTGCCAGGTACAGCACCAGCTGCCAGGTGCACCTCTAGCTGCCAAGTACATCACTAGCTACCAGGTGCGCCACCAGCTGCCAGGTACACAACCAGCTGCCAGGTTCACCACGAGCTGCCAGGTACACCACCAGCTGCCAGGTACAGCACCAGCTGCCATGTGCACCTCTAGCTGCCAGGTACACCAGCTGCCAGGTGCACCTCCAGCTGTCAGGTGCACCACCAGCTGCCAGGTACACAACCAGCTGCCAAGTTCACCACCAACTGCCAGGTACAGAACCAGCTGCCAGGTACAGAACCAGCTGCCAGGTACAGAACCAGCTGCCAGGCACACCAGCTGCCAGGTACAGCAGCATCTGCCAGGTACACTACCAGCTGCCATGTGCACCACCAGCTGCACCACCAGCTGCCAGGTACACCAGCTGCAAGGTGCACCTCCAGCTGCCAGATGCACCACCAGCTGCCAGGTGCACCTCTAGCTGCCAGGTGCACCACCAGCCGCCAGGTACAGCACCAGCTGCCATGTGCACCACCAGCCGCCAGGTACAGCACCAGCTGCTATGTGCACCACCAGCTGCCAGGTGCACCTCTAGCTGCCAGGTGCACCTCTAGCTGCCAGGTGCACCACCCGCCGCCAGGTACAGCACCAGCTGCCATGTGCACCACCAGCTGCCATGTGCACCACCAGCTGCCAGGTTCACCACCAGCTGCCAGGTACACCACCAGCTGCCAGGTGCACCTCCAGCTGCCAGGTACACCAGCTGCCAAGTACACCAGCTGCCAGGTGCACCACCAGCTGCCAGGTGCACCCCCAGCTGCCAGGTGCACCCCCAGCTGCCAGGTACACCACTAACTACCAATTACACCACCAGCTACCAGGTGCACCACCAGCTGCCAGGTAGACCACCAGCTGCCAGATACACCACCAGCTGCCAGATGAACCACCAACTTCCAGGTACACCACCAGCTGCCAGGAATAGTACCAGCTGCCAGGTACACCACTAGCTGCCAGGTGCATCATCAGCTGCCAGGTGCACCTCCGGTTGCCAGGTACACCACCAGCTGCCAGGTGCGCCACCAGCTGCCAGGTATACCACCAGCTGCCACGTGCACCACCAGCTGCCAGGTACACAACCAGCTGCCAGGTACACTATTAGCTGCCAGGTACACCACTAGCTACCAGGTGCACCACCAGCTGCCAGGTACGCCCCCAGTTGGGGGATACACCATCTGTCAGGTACACTAGCAGGTGGCAGGAACACCATCTGGGAGGCACACCATCTGACAGGCACATCATCTGACAGGCACACCATCTGTGAGGCACACCATCTGGGAGACACACCATCTGGCAGGTACAACAGCTGGTAATTAAGGGGAGCCAACTGGTGTTGTAGCTTCCCCAGCAGTACACGAGTATTGCTAGAGATGGTTTATTGGCAGTGTGTTCCTTGTTACCAGCATCAGCACTCACACAGCAACACTCACACACTAACACTCATACACCAACACTCATACACCAGTACTCACACACCAACACTCATACACCAGTACTCACACACCAACACTCATACACCAGTACTCACACACCAACACTCATACACCAGCACTCACACACCAACACTCATACACCAGTGCTCACACACCAACACTCATACACCAGCACTCACACACCAACACTCATTCACCAGCACTCACACACCAACACTCACACACCAGCACTCATACACCAGCACTCACACAGCAGCACTCACACACCAGCACTCATATACCAGCACTCATACACCAGCACTCACACACCAACACTCACACACCAACACTCACACAACAGCACTCACACACCAACACTCACCAGCACTCATATACCATCACTCATACACTAGCACTCACACACCAACACTCACACAACAGCACTCACACACCAGCACTCACACACCAACACTCACACAACACTCACACACCAACACTCATACACCAGCACTCATACACCAGCACTCATACACCAGCACTCACACATCAACACTCACACACCAGCACTCACACACCAGTACTCACAACAGCACTCACACACCAGCACTCATACACCAACACACACACATCAACACTCACACACCAGCACTCATACACCAACACAACACTTATTTGCCTTGAGGAAGGGAACGTCCTGTGATCAAAGGTGATCATTCTTATTGCTTTAAAAGTTCCCTATGGGATTTAGTCAGGTTGTATCCAAGGTACAGCTCAGTTTCTTGATCACCAGGTCTTCATAGGAAAGAATAAAAAGACACAGTACCGTGACTGGAACAGTACACAAATAATCCGTACACTGGAGAAAGGAACTTATGACGACGTTTCTGTCCGACTTGAACCATTAAGTAGTCACACACCAGTGCCAAGGTGCCTCACTTAAATGAAGTCATTGGAACATCGGGAAAGCAGATGGTCTGTGAAAGAAAATTGGCACTGAGTTAGTGGTGGTAAGGTCAGATGTAAGAACTTACTGAAGATCTGTGAGAAAGTTACTGCAAGAGTGGACTGTGTTACCGAACTTGATAAAAAGTAATAGGTATTGTATACCATCAAAGATTATTCATGAATTTAGAAGAACGGGCATGAATAACAATTGGTGTAATGCATGAAGTTATTGTACGCCTATAATAATGTTTTGTGTGATTCTGGTCTCCAAGGTCATTTACATATATTAAGAACAGTAGTAGTTCCAGTTGTGATTCTAGTGAGAACACACCCATTATCCTAGTCCATCCTCATGTTGTAACGTCTTGTGAGAGCATGCCCATTATTCTGGTCCATCCCCATGATGCACCGTCTTGTGAGAACACACCCATTATCCTGGTCAATCCCCATGATGTACCATCTTGTGAGAACAAACCCATTGTCCTGGTACATCCTCATGATGTACAATCTCATGTCTTATTGTCTATGTCATATCTTCCAGATTCTCCCTGATCCACAGTGCCTCTTCACATTTTGCTTACGCCTTTTCTTCTAATCAGTAAATAATCTTTGATGGGTTATTATTAGTTAACTTATTATTAGTTAATTATTCCGTGTTAATAGTGACAGTGTATGCTATTACCATCAGGTATGCGTCCCTAGTATGTTTGCCTTTTTTTTCGAAATCTTTTTAGCCGCAACTTAGATATTTGTTGGCGGTTTCTTCCTCCCGTAGTGACCATGCATAAAGCAAGCGTTGTTTTAGGCTTGGAATGCAACACGTGTGGCATTCCAGCTTAACATGAACAGGAAATGATAGAAACTAGAAAATTTTCAGATATTTGCAACCAAGGCGCAAAAAGGGAGAGACTGAAATGCAAGGACCGGGATCAAATACTATTAGTTAAAACCAATAATAAAGATAAGCAATGGCGATGATAGGTGGTAAAGAGAGAGAGAGAGAGAGAAAAAAAAATAGATGAATGAGAGTATATAGGTGGAGGCAAACTCGGTACACAGATTAAAGAGTAAATATGACAAGGCCAGAGAGATGAAAGCCATCACTGCCAGCCAAAGTAGTTGAAGAGGCCGGGTCATGCAAACAGCCATGCTCATAAATGTTTTATTTACATAAGTGTGAATCGATGCAGCTTTATCTATAAAACATGTGCATGTACTGTACGTACAGAACCAGTCATGGATACATTTATGCATATTTACATATGCATAAACAAATGAATCGACAAGGGAAAACACATTAACCCATCAACACACATGCTATATG